>NW_019384644.1:491828-717457 GCF_000671375.1 Centruroides sculpturatus | reverse complement strand
GTCCTTTATGAAGGCATAGAGCCTTTACTACATGAAAATGAAAATTAATGAATACGCTGTGTACAGTAATTTACCTGATAAGACAGACCTCAGAAAAATACTTTATGAGGCATAAAGCTGTCTATGATAAAAATTAATTATCTAAGGTTACTTTTGCCCTGCCAGGTTGTGGCTGAGTTATCTGGAGTACCGGGTTATCGAGTGCCGAGTTTTTTTCGAGGCTCTACTGTATTCCAAAAACAACTTTTCAAATTTTGTTTTATAAATCTTATAATGTTTGTTTTCATTGGTTTTAATCCTTAACTATCGTAGTAAAAGCAAGAATTTTTATCTTCCGTAAAAAATATCGATACTTTGTGACTTTCTGACTTATTTTTTCATCTAAATTAATTATAAATGATTGGCTGCAAGTGATCTAGAAATAAAATGAAATTTCAGAGGAGTTTTTGCATCTGACGATTTACCGCTTTAAGCTGGTAATCACCAATCTCCTTAAAGTGACAGTATTCATTAATAATCCACAAATACAGTTTGTGAATGATCAATTTCTAAAGTACAGTATTATTATATTCTAACAAACAAATAATGTTTATGGTTTATGGTATTGGCTTCGAAAATTTTAATTCTGTTGAAATATTTCCCTGTTGATTAATACTTATATGTGATTCTGATACAGATCAGTCTGGAGTAAGATAAAAACAATATAAAGTATAACCATCTTTATATTTGTCGTATGTTATATTTGGATATTTATAATGCTGAATACATCCAGCATCTTCAAATAATGAGATAAAATTTCTTGCATAAATCTTTTTTGTATGATCAGGAGTATAGGCTTTAGAAGGAATCTTTTGATTATCTTTTGATAAACATATGTAATTTAAATTATAATTTTTAAAATTAAAAGGATTATGCTTCACATTTTCATTAAATGCTGAATTAGAAACTAATCTGAGAGTTATTCTATAAGGCAGTTGACCGATAACAGCATTTGATATATTCGTAGACTGAATGCTGCTACTTAAATAAAAACTTTAACATCTGTTCTATGAAACAGCATTTTTATAATTCCTGTTTGTACCACTTTTTCTATTCTGATTTGAATGGACGAACTAATGTCTACTTTATTAATTTTCAATGATGAGTTTTTAATAATAATTTTATACTCATTGTCCTTTGCCATTAGTACAAAACTATCTTTTGATCTCTTTCTCTTTTTTCTTGTTCTTTTTAACGCTTATAACAGAAACATCAAGAACATCGTGAAACAAGTGTCCGACACTATATGTTTTGACCTTTCTAACTTAATGCACAAATCGACATTGTTGGTTTGCTGATTTGCTAAATCGATATGAAGATGTCTGATTAAATCTATTACTCTGTTTTCTTTGCTAATATTAAATCTTTTAACTAATCCATGGTTACTATTATTTTCTTCTAACAGATTTATTGAATCCATACAACCTGCATTATCTTTAAAAAATAATGTGCTTGTTAAAAACATTTCTTGCACTTCTTTTGAATTAAATACAGGAATCCTACATACCTGGAAAGTCTGGGAAAATCAGGGATTTTCATTAGTGTTCGGAAAAGTCGGAATTTGTCAAAAAGTCAGGGAATTTGTCTCCTTAGCTGTCTTGTTGATCTTGTTTGCTGAATATGGATGACCAATCATAGCCATTTGCAGGCAGCAAGAAATAATGCTGCAATCTTTAATAAAAAAAATACACCAGAATCCATTTTGAAATAGCTTTTTTCACTGTTCTGAAGCCATATAATTTTACAGTTGTGGATTAATAACAGGATAAACTACTTTTATGTAATAGTGTTTAATTGTTAATTTTAATAATTCAGCAATTATAAAAAGATGAAATTGTTAATTAGAATAAAAAATAACTAAAAATTTGTTTGCAAACTTTTAAAAGTTGAAATTGTAATTTATTAGAATGTTCACTTCAAAATAGCTAAATAGATCAGTAAAAATCTGTAATTTAATCATTTTTCACGTTTAAAACATTACTACACAACATAAAAAATTATAAATATGTTGTTTTTGAAACCGTGTTTTGCAAATATATTGGACTTCAAACTCAAATGTGAGTTATAAATAAACATTTGACTTTATTTCCATCACTTTTTAGTTGATACGTGACAACAGCACGTTTCATACATAAAGCCCCTCATCAGTCAACTAAAAGATACAATTTTTAAAAATATTACATAAAATATCTAACAAAACAGAATTAAAATAATGTATATTTCTTACCATATCCATTCTTAATCTGTTATACATACAAGGTCTTAATCCAATAGGCGTGCACAACTTATTTTACAATAAGTGGATTAATTTCATTAGAATCTGCTATAAATGATCTTTTACTTATTTCCCAACATCCAGGAATATTAGACATAATCACATATATATCTCGAAAGAGAAATAGACAGTTTTTTACATTATTGTTTTTTAACCATATCTGCATTACATACTGCATTGCAGTTTTGTACTGATTTGCATATTACAAAGAAAGATATTATTAATAAGAACAGCATAACCTCTATAGATAATTACAATCGACATTAATGTATTTTGTGTTTATTATAATATTTTCATCCAGTTCTCATTTATTTTTACGCTTAAATTTTTATTGATACAATTTTTGGTGTGATTAATTTTTGGTGTGATACAATTGATGTGAAAATTGAGACGCTTTCTTTAAATTTTTTATTATATGTATTTTTCTCTTTGTATAGGATTTTAACATTACTTTTATCTATATTACAGTCATTTATTAAACAATTGTCATGAAAAACAGAGTTTAGTTGATTATATTTGAGATCTGCAATATGTTCTTTTACACGTATACTCAGTTTATGTTTAGTTTCTCCTATATAGTAGTTAGTTGTATTACAGATACACAGTATCTTATACACTATGTTCTTTGTTTCTTGTTCCTTGTTCTTTATTATCTACTTTATTAGGTTTTACCAGTCTTAATCTATTTTCTAATTTTTTGTGTTTTGGGGCTAGTTTTGTGTTTATTTTTTGTAAATCTTTGTTGATATTCTCATATAGTCCTTTTATATATGGAAAACTGATATATTTTGTATCTATATTTAGCTTTTTGGATTTTTTATTATTCATTTTACTATTTATCTTGTTTTCCCAGCAATCAATTAAACTATTAGGATATCTGTTGAGAACAAATTTCTTTTTTAGTTCTTTTATGTAAACATTTATATCTGTAAGATTGCTAGTTCTTGTTGTAATCAACGTATCAACTAAAAAGTGATGGAAATAAGTGTTTATTTATAACTCACATTTGAGTTTGAAGTCCAAATTATAAATAGTTACCTGATGTTTACAGTAAAATGCTGGCGCCGACTTGAGGTTGGCACAAGCTTTTTATATTTGTTGTTATGATTTTCCTTGAAAGTAGTGTACTGCAAGCATATTTTTCCCCTCTCTTCCGTTTTTTTCTGCAACTTCGATACATAGTTTAATGGAAATGACATTGGGTAACAAATATCACTGATTTTGGCAAATTTAGGGCTTAAAAATGGGCAAGATTGATCATACTTGTATTGATAATAGATATACTGTAGTTATATTTTTGAAAATCAACAGGTAATCCGATAGTTTAACCAATGTTAACTTGTTTATTATTAAAATTTAAAAGTTAAAAAGCTGGTAAATTTTTAAAAAATTAATTAAATTACTAAAAAATTAAAATAAATTTGATTATCTTTTGTGAGAAACAACACCAAAACAATTTTTATAGTTATGTTGCAAAAGAAAGAGATTTGTAGTTATGATTCTATGCACTGAATTTCTATATTTTAACAATGTATAATTGTAATTTCATTTGATATTTATTCTGTATTTATTTTATTTTATTTAAATTCTATAAGTTTTAAGAATCCCAATTTCTGTAATATTATGACATCATAGGAATACAAGTGTGAAGTTCTGGAATTGTCCTGGAACTTGCTAAATAGAAAAACGTAAAATAATTTAATTATTAGAGAAAAAATAAGTGAACAAAAAATTTTTATAGAAACTTGAGGAATGGTCTAGACAGTACAGCTCCCAAAATCAATCATTTGGATTGGAGTCGAATTTTACATTATTTGAAAAGACAATGAAGACTTCTTCTGTGAATTCCGATTCTCCAATTGATGTAAGTAAATTGGAAAATCCATTAGATCCCCATCACAAAGTGTGGGTGAGGTCTGAAACCAATCCAGGGAATGATGCAGGAAAGAAAGGTGATAAAAGCTGGTGTCTCAAGGACACGAGGCTGTCAAGAACCATCTCTTCCATAACCATTGCCACAAATCAGCTCTGGTTATTTGCCTTTTCCCAGCACTTTATCTCCACTACTTCACTGCTGCTGCTGCCTTTTCCTTCTACAAACTAACAGTTGCCTTTCAAAAGGAGGACATTTCAAACTCAGGACAAACACGAGAAATTACGTTAGTGCTAGACATCGGACAGAAATCAAATGAACTTTCCTTTCTGGATCAGTCACTGAACATTGCTCTGGATTCCACCAATGCTGCTATGAACTTAAGACAAAAAAACAAAGACAACTTTAACTATATTGTGAGCATTTTTGTACAATAAATGGGTTAAACGATAAAGAGGTGTCTTTGTCCGTCTGTACCACGTTTCCCACATACTTATTAGTCCCTTGACTTTCCTGACATTGGGAGAATTAACTTTATCTCCTTTATTTTCCAAAAGGGAAAGAGTTGTCATATCTCACACAAGCGAAACTTGAAGTTTCAAATCTTATATTATAATTGATGTTTGAAATTATGTTGAACCTGAGGAAGGCTATTTAAGATGGCTGAAAACATTGGTTTGTTTAATTAAAATTTGCTATAAAAGTGAGAAAGATGGTTTGTGATATGATTTGCAATAATTATAAGAATTGTAATTAAGGGTTAAAATAAATAAATTTTGTCTGCATTCTTAAGAAAATTTTATGCAAAGACGAAATTTAATGCAAAATTAAGTAAATAATAAATAAAAATTATTAAAAATAATTATTTAAACTCTGGCCTTTACACCAAAACCGAAATCAAAATGGCGGCAACAGAACATTTTTTTTCTTTTAATGAGTTGCCAATTTAGCTATTTTTTGCTAGATTTACGAACAATCTAGCTAAAAAAATCAAACAATTCTAATGGAAACAATATGATTTGGGTATTTTTATTAAAATGTCTAGCTGTAAATTTGAAATTTGAGTTGGCAACACTACTTTTAATTAATATATATATGCAGATGCAGATTGGATGTCGTTTGAATATTTTACATACTGTTGTGACAAAACGACTTACACGTTGCTATCTGATCTGGTTCATCTGTCTTTTAATATTATTATTCAAGGTTTGTTTTTCTACATTCTTAAATGATAATAGCACGGAAACAAACAAGGTTTAATCTCCAATGGCTGGATCCAGTTATTCATCCAGAATTCAATTTCTGGTTAGGAACTGTAAAAGATGGTGATACAAAAGCATTTTGCTGCATTTGTTGTAAAGTTTTCTCATTAAGTAACATGGGAAAGCGTACATTAGTATCACATGCAAATAGTTCTAGTCATGTGTTGAAATAAAAAGATTGAAGTCAGAACAAACTTCATTGATAAGATTTCTAACCCCAACAAATTCAAACTCTTCTAATAGTCAACA
Organism: Centruroides sculpturatus; assembly: GCF_000671375.1. NCBI lineage: Eukaryota > Metazoa > Arthropoda > Arachnida > Scorpiones > Buthidae > Centruroides > Centruroides sculpturatus. The sequence continues at coordinate 711,759 of NW_019384644.1, read as the reverse complement.
AAATGTGTGTGAAACGGCTTCTGTTGTGGAAAATACATCTAAGATCACTAATGAACAGTCTCTCACCAAATCAACATTTCTTAGCAACACATTGACACCTTTTGTGATAAAAGATGATGTAATAAAAGCAGAGATAACTTGGGCCTTGGCACTTGTAAAGAAAAAGATGTCACTCAATTCATGCTCTGATATTAAAAACATTTTCAACAAAATGTTCCCTGACAGTGCTATAGCCACACAATTTCAATTGGGTCTAGATAAAGCTTCCTATATAATAAATTATGGCATAGCCCATTATTTCAGAGAAAAATTGATTAATGCTGTTACAAGTTGCAATAATATTACTATCTCCTTTGACGAATCACTAAACAAAGTTGCTCAAAGAATTCATATGAATCTTGTGATAAAATACTGGGACAAGAGTAAAGATAAGGTAATGACCAGATATTTAAATAGTATCTTTCTGGATCATAGTACAGAAGATGACCTCTCTGCATTTCTCTATGGGTTTTCAGACATTCATCTTGATCTAGCAAATTCTTCATATCTGTATGGACAAACAAAATGTAAACATAAGTTTTCTGAATAAATTAGAAGATCACATGGAGGCACAGAATGTTGGTAAATCATTTGTGAAAATGGGAACACATGGTTTACATGTAGTCCATGGTGCTGTAAAAGCCGGTTTTAAAGTAGTAGATTGGAATTAGTTACCACTGCTACAGAATTTGCTAAAACACTCACCCACTCAGCATGCTGAATACATCGCTGTAAGTGGAAGCAGATTATTTCTCAAAAAGTTTGGTTTAACAAGGTGGTTGGAGAATGGAGAGTGCTTAGAACATGCAGCAGAAGTTGTTGAATCTGTGAAGACGTACATAAACAACAGTACAAAGTTGAAAGACAGCAAGGTGGCTACATTGTTCAGGCAGGCACTCAATGATCCCTTTATTGAAGTTAAACTTTTATTTTTTCAGTCAATATGTACAAAAAGTGAGAACTTTCTCACTCGATTTCAGAGCAACAAACCTTTTGCACCCTATCTTTATAAAGCAGTTGTTCAATTATTTATGAACCTGATGAGAAAGTTTGTGAAAAATGACAGGGTCACTGACAAGCAGTTTCTAAAAATAGATTTAAATGCTAATGAAAACTTGGTACTTCTGAAGAATTTGGATATTGGTTTTGGAGCAAAAAAGGTTTTAAAACAATTGAAAGTAAGCGACAAAGATATTCTGTGTTTTCTAAGTGATTGTCGAAATGTGCTGAAAATAATGACACAAAAGTTTATTGAGAAGGGACCTGTCAAGTTCAAATGTGTGAAGGCTTTGAGCAGCTTAGACCCAGAAAATCAAATCAATCAAATGTTGGAAAATTGTATTTCAATGTTTTACTGGAGGTTCTACATGATACAAACAGGATTGATGAGAAATGTGCTGTCAAAGCAAAAGAACAGCATGATATACTCTGCAATAAAGTGTCCATAAAACCCTATTCTACAAAGTTTGAGGACTTCATATCTGAAAGGCATGATGACAATGGTCTGGACACATTTTATTGTGAAATTATGAAGGATGATAGGCAACTGCAAGATCTATGGTCTAGTATCAAAAATTTCTCTTTCTTTCTCACATGGGAATGCAAGTGTTGAGAGTGGTTTCTCGGTTAATAAATCACTGTTGAGTGAAAATCTTAAGGAAGAAAGTTTAGTTGCTCATTGCTTAGTTTATGATGGGATCCATTTTGCAGATGGTATTGATCAAATAAATATAGACCAGAAAATGTTGTTAACAGTCAGAGGATCTGGACAGTGATATATTGCATCTCTGCAACAGAAAAAAGATATTCAGAAGCAGCAGGCATTGAGGGCTGAAGAAAAAGGAAAATTTACACAACAACTTAAGGATTTAAAACAACACAAGAAAATGTTAAGAAAAGATCACGAAAAGGAAGAAAAAGAGATTTAAATGAAAATAAATACACTTGAAGAGAAAAAGCTAAAACTACATTAATATAATAGTTCTTGTGTTTTGTAAATTGTAATTCATTTTTTTATTTTCTAATTTTCTGTATTTTGATTGTCCATTTTGTAAAAAAGTAAAAATATTTTACAATAAATTAGATGCATTTGTTAGCGAAACTATAGTATAAACTTACACCTATTCCTTTTTATATACAATCATTGATTTTTTTATGTAGGAAAAATGCTTATTTAAAAATTTTTAAATTTCACTTTTTGTTACAATTATGTTGCTGTTTAAAAAAAAAGTTGTTCTTTTTGTTGAAAGATGACTTAGAAACACGTAATTTTAGAGTTCATTTTATGCTACTTGGGGGACCCAAAAAAACCAGATTTTTTGTATAAAAACTTTATTTATTAACTTTTTTATAAAATTCCTTCAGTCACCTTCAAAGTACTCTCCATTAGATGCAATGCACTTGTCAAGTCTTTTTCCCCACTGTTTGAAGCATCTCTGGAATTCTTCAACCTTGATATCGTCCAGTGCTCTTAGGGAAGCTGTTTTTACCACCTCCACATCATCAAAACGCTTCCCTTTTAGATTTTTCTTCATTCTTGGAAACAGAAAAAAAGTCCACGAGACTAGGTCTGGTGAATATGGAGGGTGGGGAACAACAAGCCATCCCCGAGAGGCCAAATAGTGGGTCACTCGTAAGGCTGTGTGTGCGGGGGAGTTGTCGTGATGAAGGAACCTGTCACCTGCTTGCCAAAGTTCCGGGCATTTCCTTCGCACATCCTCTTGCAGATGTCTTAACACTTTTTTGGCTGATTTTTTTCAACATTTTCATCGTTTTGTGATGTTGAAGGACACCCAGAACTATGCAGGCGGAACAAAATAACAGTAAGCTCAAATATAAACCTACAAAATGATGCCATCTGCACAGCTGTTTTGTGAAGGTCTCTACTAACCCCATCTAGTGGAAGAACTCTCTACTATGTTTACGAATGGCAGCATGCTCTCAGTTCAGGTTTTTTGGGTCCCCCTTGTATTTGTTTATCAAAAGAATACTGTTTGTTGATTTTATGCTATCTTGTATTTACTAGATTTACATACAAATAATAATGATAAATGATGATAAAATAAAAAGCTCATGTTTTGTTTGTAAATTGCTTTATTTTTTCATTACATTGAAGTTGTGGATTCTACAGGATGTATGTTACTGTATTTTTTTAATGTGGCAGTATTTGAAGCATAACAACTGTGCAAAAAGAGGGATAGCTGTACTCATTGTTCACAGTAAATGCTGTTTTATTATGTCACTATTCCACACTGTAAGAAATGTGAGGGTCAGGGAATTTGGACAAAGTTTGTCAGGAAAAGTCAGGGAGTTCAAAACAAAAATTTGAGTAGGAACCCTGTAAATAGCAATGCATCTAATATTGTTCAATAAGGATAACTAACTTGGGTAGTTACTTGTTTATCATTTAAAAAAACGCTGCATTGAGAAAACAAACTATTTAAAAAATAATTAACAGGAATAACTTTTTCCTCGGCTGTGATGTTTGATCCATTTTTCTTTACAATATTTGCTTGAACACACAGATAAATTGAATGTAGATCCATATAATGTTCGCTAGACTTAGTTGAGCACCTATTGAATTATATCTATTGGAAATTGTTGCTACAGGATGGGCTATAACTTCATATGTATTATCGATGGCCAGTTGAGTCAAAACAGTATTAAAATCTTACAGTTAAAATAAAAAATATACCCCAAGTTTATCAAACCTATACTACTACAGTATACAAAATTACATGTGATGTATTAATAAATACATTTTCTTGCACTTTACTATTAATAAATCTGTAGCATTTTTTAAATTAGTCATGCTGTATTGCCTACAAAATAACTTAGCTTGTATAGTGTTACAGTAGAATACTACATATACTGTACTGTGTATATAGTATATAGTATTCTACTGTAACACTATACAAGCTAAGTTATTTTGTAGGCAATACAGCAGTACTACACTAGAATACTACATATACTATGTATATGTAGTATTCTAGTGTAGTACTACTGTATTTGTTGGATACAGAATACTATATTTTCGTCAGTCCCTTTGACCACTCCTAGAGATTACCACTTCCAAAATTTAGGAAAACTGGTCATCTTAGAGAGATTTTACTGTACAATATTGCAAAATATGAATAATAGTTTTCAAAAATTTGTTAGAGTATACATGCTTGAAACCAATAATTTTTCATTACAGACCAAAGAAGTAATTTCGGCTATTTTAAGCAAAAGTCGATCTGTTATAGCACTAGGAAAAAAGTTTTATTACGAGCAGTTGGAGAAAGATATACAATCTGCATATAGGTTAGTACACTATTTTAAATAAAATATTTTTGTTCATATATTTATTGCAAAGACAGAATTCCAAATAGCAATTTCAAATGAAACAAAGATTTCCATTGTTAATTAAAAATAAATCCTTAACAAAATATATATATTTTTAATTTAATCATTAATAATTATTCCAAATTATATTTATGCAAAATGGAACTTTTTGTTATGATAACAATGTTCATTATTGTTTCTCATCATTTACATTCAAATTTTAATTTTAATAATTATTTAATCTTAACATTTGTTTAGGGAAGGAGAAAAAGTAATGGTTGAAAATCTAGAATTAAAAGATGCTCAAGAAGGCCTCTCAGCTTTTATAGAAAAAAGGAAACCGGTTTGGATTAATTCGTCAGAAAAATTCAAATAACCATTTTTGTCTTAAAATTCTAAACTTTATATAAGCGACTTTATTAAAAGTCAAATATTGAATATATACTCTGTATATCTGAGTTTATAAAAGTTGTAACAAATTAAATAAAAAATTGCATGTAAATTGTGTGCATGTGTCAATAGCATTTAAAAGATAAACAACTCTATGGATTAACAAAACTATGCAAAGCAATATATGCCAGATTAAAATTTTTTAAATTTTAAATGAAAGCTTTTAGTAACAAACCTAAAGGAAGAAGATAGATACAAAATTTTAATCTTGTGTTTAACTTATATTTTTACAGTTTTGAACATATAGATTTTTAGCCAAAAAATTTTTGTTTTCCCATATTTCAACTTTGATGAAATGGTTAAAGTATTACAATAATTATTAAAGTTACAAGAGTTATTACAATAATTCAGGGCCTGAAATTTTTGGATAAATAATTAAATTGCTAGAATTGAAAGTCAGTAAAATGGATAAATCTGATAAAATTTGTACAATTTGTTTAGATGAAATTTCTATCAGACACATGTCTTTCTTATGGCAGAAAATTTGATAAGATTATTGGTTTGAAGACACAACTTGGTTGCTAAATGAGAGGGGGATGTGAGTGTATCCAAGTCAGTGTCCTTTGCAGCTGACTTAGTCTCAAAGTCGGCTTTTTCATTTCTAAGTATATCAGTATGGCCAGGAAAATATATAAAAGTTATCTTATTTACAAGATTTTTATATGGTGCTGGATATATGTGATTTTATTGCTATTGCAATTGGGATTTAATAGAATTTTTAGGACAGACTGAGAATCACTGTAAACATGATACAGTGATTCTGTTTTGTAAACATGACAGTGTTTTGTTTAAACACTGTAAATCACTTTAAACACTTAGAACAAAACACTGTCTATCGACATTTCAAGCTATCTATCAAGCTGAAAAAGATGCTGACTACCAAACTGTTCAGTGGGTCACTTCACTACCTGTTTGGCAGTGAAATGACCCACTAAACAGTTTGGTAGTCAGCATCTTTTTCAGCTTGATAGATGGTGGTATGTGGGAAGTATTTGTACTTTCTAACATATTTTGGGCAAAATATGTCAATTTGGAAGAAGATACAGATACTTGAGCAGACATGAAGGGAGCTTTTAGACCCATCTGTGTAGATATTAATGTCTGCATGGTTATCCATGGAGGAAGCATATGACACCAAATATACCCTGGGGATAACCTTGTTTACAGGGTTTAGATAGTAGGATACAGATCACAGATAGTAGGGTAATTGCAATGTGGTAGCATATGAAGAGCCATAGATAGGAATAGAGACTGTTGTTGAGCCTTGATGTTTGTAGTTCTGATGTAGTAGTGTAGAATCTTTTCTACAATACATAGTGGCGAAGGAAGGAACTCTGCTAGTATCAAAGGCATTAGTGTAAAACTCTATATAATGGGGCAATAGAACCAATGCTACTTTTACGCAGCCTCTAGCTGGGATCATGTAACTAGTAAAAATTCAGCAGCAGTAAATTACTCTCTCTTCAAAGACAGTTTGCCATCAGAATTTCAAAGTGCTGCAGAACTGTTTCTACTGCAACAAAAAGGTTGCCATAGAAATCACACAGGATGCAAAGAACAGTTACTCATAGATTCAGTTATTCTATGGCAAGCACACAAACAACACAGAAACATACACATGGCATATATAGATTACAGAAAAGCATTCGACAGCATTCCATACAGTTGGCTGTGTGATAATCTGGATGAACTCCCAATCTGAGTTACATATTTTAATACACCCTAAATAAACCAAAATAAATAATTTAACTTAATTTTCCCTTAAAATGTTTAAAACAATGAGAAAATTTGGAATAAAATTAATATAACCTAAAAAGGTTATAAACTTTAACATCCTGCAAAAATACTCTATAACGCAACATTTAGCGAGAACTGAGGGTGTTTTGCTTCCTTCCTCCACACATCTTATCTTAGAATATTTCCAACCCCGGTCCGAATGACGCAGCGATTTATCTCGTCAGATGATGCATCTCTGGGAATTGTTATTGTGAAATAGTCGGTGATAAAAAGGTGGGGTTGGATAGAATTGGGCTGTTCAGCCCAGATAGAATTGCCATGTAAAGGCAGTTCACGAAGAGAAGGAACATGTCATAGGGACCGGCAGATTATGCCATATCGACTCGTCCAGCCTACTCATCAGGCCATGGAGTGAATATGCCACCGCCTTACTACTAAACCATGGTAATATGATTTATTGTAAACTCTCTCTCTCATACAGATCATAGTTTTAGGTTAGACATAGGTTTTATGTTTTGTTGTTTATTTACTTGTCCTTGTTATTTTGGTCTTCTGTGATTAAATTGTTGATTTTATACTAAATGACCTTCTTGTCTGGTTTATTTCTTATGCACAACCCCACACAAAGTTTCACTCAGGTTCTGTTAAATTAAACCATCCAGTGACAAAGTGAGCAGTCTAACAGATCTGACGATTAGAGGGCCTTGACCCTCGTCCGTATTCTCACAGTTGCTACATATTCTACACATGTACAAAATACATCCATCACTCATTGCATTCTTCCAAAACACTATGCAGCACTGGAGAACAACACTACATCTTAGGGTTAGTAACACTTCCATACAAACAAACAAAATATTCATTAGGCGAGGAATTTTTCAAGGAGATTCCTTGAGTCCTCTCTGGTTCTGCCTACCCCTGAACCCATTATCCAACATGTTAAAAAACATGCAATATGGCTACAATATGAAAAACCAACACAGTTTACGCTGTCACATCTCATGTACATGGACGATATAAAACTTTATGCATCCACACAGAAACAACTCATCAACTCCTACAAATCACACATTCATACACCAAGGACATACAAATGGAGTTTGGCTTAGACAAATGCAAAACACTTTACACAGAAAAAGGAATCCTGAAGAAAGAAGATTTTGCACTTGGAAATGGGGACATTATTGAATCCATGGAAGAGGGTGAGTTCTACAAGTATTTAGGATTCCAACAGGCCAAACTAACAGAACATACACAAATAAAGCAAAGATTAATTAAAGAATACCAAAGTAGGTTAAACGCTATACTTAGAACACAGTTAAATGCAAAACACACAGTTAAAGCAATAAACACATATGTCATCCCAGTACTCACATACTCTTTTGGAGTTATACATTGGACTCACACAGATCTCGAGCAACTCCAAAGGAAAACAAGAACAACACTTACTAAGCATAAACAACATCATCCTAAATCCGCCACAGAAAGATTAACCCTTCCACGTAAAGAAGGCGGACGTGGCCTGATTGACATAGTTAACCTTCACTACAAACAAATACAGTCACTGCGAGAGTTTTTCTACAAGAAACAAGAAACATCACAGTTACATAAAGCAGTAACTCTAGCAGACTCAAATAACACACCATTAAACTTACACTCACATCATACAGACATGACACAACACATAAAAAGCATAGACACCATCAAGCAATCGTGGGCTCGAAAGGCACTCCATGGCAGGCATCCTTATGACCTGGCCCAGGATTTTGTTGACAAAACTGCGTCAAACAGCTGGTTAGATCGGGGATGCCTCTTTGGGGAGACGGAAGGATTCATGATTGCCATACAGGATCAGGTCATAAATACTAAAAACTACAGAAAACACATACTCAAAGATACAACACTCACAAATGACACATGCAGAAAATGTCACATCATGCCAGAAACTATACAACACATCACTTCTGGTTGCAAGCTCTTGGCACAGACAGATTACTTACATAGACACAATCAAGTAGCAAATATAATACACCAAGAGCTTGCAAAGAAACACAAATTGGCAGACATCCACGAACCATACTACAAGTATATTCCACAGACAGTATTGGAAAACAACACGCACAAAATGTACTACGACAGAGCCATAATCACAGATAAAACAATTTACCACAACAGACCAGACATCACACTCATTGACAAACACAATAAAATCACATACATTATAGACATAGCCATTCCAAACACTCACAATGTACAAAACACATGCACTGAAAAAATTAGCAAGTACACAGAACTCGCCCAGGAAATAAGGCATCTGTGGAGGATGGATAGGGTGCTTATTGTACCTGTTGTTCTCTCCTGTACAGGTGTGATACCACACACACTACACAAAAGCCTGGGAACATTACAATTGAGTAGAAATACATACATCACACTACAGAAGGCCACTATATTGAATACATGCCACATTGTTAGGAAATTCCTGAATACAGACACACACACTGACACACTTTAATTTTAGTTTTGTTTTGGTTGCTATGCCTTGACTTTGATCCGGCATAGTACACAGCCACCGGTGTGAACCAAGTATAACTCACAAAACATAATAATAATGTTAATAATTAAAAAATAAAATTCTTAAAGTAAATTGTTCATTTGAATTCATTAAATTTTTATATTTTTAAATTTGTTCACATAAAATCTTTTATAAATAGTAATGCATATTAATTAACTAATTAATAATTGAATATTGGGAACTCAGCTTGTATTGTTTGAGTTCTATACTCAAGCTGATAAAAGATATATTTTTTAAAATTTAAAGAAAATTCAGGAGTTTTCGTCCTTTTTGTGCATTAGTTTTTTGATGATTTGTCGTATATATCAAGACTTAGACATAAAAAATTGTTCCCTTTTTTTGCAGGAGCTAAATCTTTGAATAAAAAAGAATTTCTGGAAGATGATTGCTTGACAGTCAATAGTGACAAATTCACTTACAATTTAGCAACAAATGAAGTGCAGAAGATTAATAGTTTTTTAGACAGATCCAGGCAAAAGGGTTAATTGAAACAATTTCTAAGGGGCTGTCCATAAATTACGTAAGGGCAATTTTGGCCATTCTAGACCCCCACCCATCCCTGTATAAGAAACCATAATATATTCTTTGATTCTCCTTCTCTACCCTATCTTACATAATATTTAGGCATGATTTTATAGAAAGATCTTAAAAAAAATTTTTTTAATGAAACTCTTAAACCTTAGGTCCAAAATATATAATTATTCCACTCAAACTGGAAACAATAATGTTATTTTTCTTCAAATTGTTGTATACAGTTATATAATAATTCTGAAGAGAAAAATTATCCATACTGAACTTTTGACTTTTAGAATTGTATGTAACTTCTTCCAGGGGGGTTAGATGTTCATCATACTCCTTATGTAAATTAGGCAATCAGTCAAATTTTGATGACAATCAAAACGTTCCTCAAGAAAACACAGAATCTTCTGAAGAATTTGAGAAGAAATATCCTGTGATGCAAAATAATTTTCCAATCGAGATGATTTCAATGTTGGTTCACTTGGAGATTGACGATGTTTACCAGCAGAAGTCAAAGCTTTATTGCAAGAAGGTGGTACCGGTATAAGAGACAATGGACCTGGATTAAGTTCAACTCCTCCAATAATAAGTAAAAAGAACAAAATTAAAAAAGAAAGTATTACTGTAGAAAAACACATACTCAATAACGTCAATTAATGGCAAACAGTTGAAATGAGGGTCATAGCAGTAAGTTGTAAAAAAACACGCCAACAGACAGCACTATCAAAAGTGCCTCCAAAACCAAATAAAATTGCTTTAATAGAGTTAAAGGGTATAGTATTTTTAATAATATAAATTCCATTAAAGTAGTTTTCTTTAGTTTTATAAAAAAAATTTATATGTGTATATAAAACATCAATTAGATTTATGATGATCATCCTTAATACTGATTGATGAATACCAGTTATCATGATTTAAGCAAATAAATGAAGAAAACAGAAGTTTAAGGAATGAATTCATTGATTTGAAATAAAAATATGTTACATTGAGTAATTAAAAAATTTTCATTCAAGTAAAAGTTAGTCACAATAATTTTATCACCAACTTTAATTTTTAGTGATTTAATTTTAAAAAGTTATTATAACTCTTTCTAACCTGTTACCGGTGCCTCTACTACGTCATAACGAACCAAAAGCAAACCAAAACTAACGTTTTCAAACCCTTATAACGGTTCTTCTAAATTAAAAAGTTAGTTTTTTTTTGTTTGTTTGTTTTGGTATATCATTATTTAAATCCCTGATAATATATAGTATTTGATAAAATATAAGAGAGAAAAAGATTCTTTAATCATAAGATAAAATTGAAATCTCTTCATTTTTTTTATTGTATATTTCATTTATATTCTATTAATTGTGAATATTCAACAGTTTGAAAAGANCTTTTTTTTTTTTTTTTTTAATTCTCTTAAACGTTTAATTATTTTGATATTTATTTTATATTTATATTATATATTAATTTTAATTAATAAACATTTAGAATTTAAAAAAATCTACTTTTTAATTAGAACTACAATTAAATTATGATTTGTTTTTTGAAGTCAACTGATGATTATAACTCATTTAAATATTTTATAAAGTTCAGATTCAGTATTCTCTTTCAATGTAATTATATCTGAAAATGATTTGATGATGATAGTTTTTAAATGAAATCATATTAGTATTGGGTGGCCCTAGGGCGGTGCAATGCACCAGGCACCGTCATAGGGGATGCAGAAAATGCAACGATAGATAGTCTGTGCAAAAAATAAAACTCCAATCACCTTATTACTACTAAACCCTACCTGCCAAATAAATTCTATACAATAGTGAGCAGGATTGTGCATATTTCAAAAGCGCACACAAATAGCATAAAATTCACACTGAATGTTGGAGACCTTTTCAAATAAATATTGTTTCTTTTTACTGTTATTGTTTCTCATCCATACTACTACTATACTAATCTTTCGGAAGTCTGAGTTATTAATAATGTAAAAACATATGTTATCTTTAGTCTCTAAGTACAGTACAGTTTAGTCTCTACATGGGGGTGCCACAATTAGATCTCTCATCACCTGAAAATCTTGCTAGGGCCTCCCTCCCCTTGATTAGTATTCAGTTTAACATTGTTTACTGAATTTTAGATATACTTTTAACATTTTCATTTTATTGAAAAGAATTTGCTACATATAAAGTAATTAAATTTAGATAATAGTAATATTAATCAAGAAAGTATTTTTAATAAATTAAGAAATAATCTATAGTGTGAATTTGAAATTCAGTCATGTAATTCAATAACGTTCCAGCAATCAACAAATTTGTAGATAGAATAAGTCAAAATTCTGAAAATTATTAATAATTTCAAAAACTTTCATTGTAAAAGATTCTGGTGTTTTTTTGAAATCCTTTTCTTATTAATCTTCTTTGAAATTAGATATTCTGATTGTAGTTTGATTAATTTAATCCAATGGTTTTCTATCAATACAAAGATATAATTTCTAAGTGTTAATAACGTTAAAAGCTGAATATGGTTGTAAATAATTTCAATACATAATCTCATTTCTATATACAATTATGTAGATAGAAGCTTATCATAAAATTTCAAAATTAAAATGCAAGCTATTTTTGCAAATATATTCTCATATAGTGTGAATAATAATACACAAATATGCTTTAAATCTTGATCATGTTAATTCAATATTTTTCTTTTTATTTTATGTAATTTTATATTATGCATGAAAAGATAGAAAAGAGGACTTTTTATTTTCATTATCTTGAATCTTTAATTAAAAATATGATTATCATCTTAATGTAACAGCATATTTTAAATGAACAAAACAAACTGATTTAATGTTTCTGTATTTAATTATAAAATTTATGAATTTAAAATACATGGTTTTTTCAAAATAGTGGAATGATAGCCAATCTCAATGAAATTTTGTTTACAGGATTTTGACATATTCCATTTAAGACATAACTCTTAATCAAGAAAATTTTAAGTTACATTGTTGTAAAGCAAGGATCTCAAAAACCTATGGGTCACATGGACCTTGGCAATATTTGGATGATGTCCTGATTAAAAAATAAATTTCAGTAATTTGTAATATCCCTACATTTTTTAGGTTTCTGACATTTAAAATTCAATGCCACAAAGCATATACAGTTATAAAATCAATAATTTTCATGCAAAACAATTATAAATGTGACTCATGTACTAATTGAATTTGATACCCTTGCTTTAAAATAATGAGAGATTATAATTGACAAAAACAACTTTAAATCATTTTTATTATTCAATAGGTGATCAAAATTTTAAAATGTTTAATCATTCTAATTTATTTAATTCCTCAAACATTTAATTTTTAAACTCAGTTTCTAGATGAAAGAGTCATTGAACATCAAGACAAAGTTCTACTCCCAAAGTTAATAAAACTTTGCCTTATGAAAAAAGAGCAATTTATTGCAACTTATTGTTGCAAGAATAAAACTAAACTTCTTTGTGCCAACAGTCAATATTTTTTAATTCCCCCCAAAAAAAAAACTGTACAAAAAGGCAAAATTTCAATAAGACTGACTAGGTTTGAATAAATCAGAAGACATCAGTGAATCCAAGCAATAATAAATGACATAACTGCACTTTCTAACTTGGCATATTCATATTTAATATTTCACAAAGTACAATTATGAATAAACAGCAGGCAAAGCCTGATGCATCTTGGAATGCTGTAGGGACTAATTTTGACCTTTTTTTTTTTAACATTTTGAGGTCAAGTAGAGAGTCGCATAACTCGAAAGGCTTATATTACATATGCTTTGCTTAGTCTATTATGCTATATAATGTCTTAGCCTACATTTGGCAATAGTCACGGCCACTGACACAAATGTTTCAATTCATATTGGAATACACATTTCAGCCACGTCAGAATAACCTCAACATAAGGATTGTTTGGGTCTTCCATAGTTGAAATCTGCATGGTAGAATTAAATAAAGGACAACAAAGCACCAGTGAAAATGTGAGGACTGGTTCCCTATGGAATGCTAATGTAAGGTGATTTGCTTAGTTGGTAAAAGTTTCCCTATTTGTGACAATTAAAAGAAAGTGCCATCACACAAATGATGATTCAATAAATTTCTTATCAATACATTCTTTCTTCAATGGCACCCTTTCATGTATTTTACATATTTTGGATGGCAACATGCACATCTTACTATTGAAAATTCTGAATATTTGTACAATTTCAATCATCAAAACTTATGATTAAAATTCAACAAGTGATTGAAGATATTACAGGTGGAAAGCATTAAGTTGATACTGTTATGCCACCATTATCACAAAATTTACAAATTTACAGCAACAACAATAATGGAATATAATTATATTTGATTTGAAACTTTTTTTCCAATGTTTTACATGTGACAATGGTCTAACAACAAGGCTGAGAGGGACGTATGATAACCAGAATTGGAAATTGAAATTTGATTGGAATAATTGACGATTTATGAATCTTTCGTCTTTTATAAACACAAAAGAATAATTTAAATAAAATGATTACTATCTGTAACAATAGGAATAGAACACATGTCAAACAGTAGAAAACTCTACTTACAAATGCTGGCACAGCAGATGTATCATACCGCACATAATACCACGAGCAAATTGTCAAAAAAGTGACTTACTAAACTGACCAATTGATATGTGTGGTATGCCAATTTTAGACACATTGCACACACTGCATAGTCAGCAAACAGTGATATTTTCACTGATAAGGTTAGAGATAAACCCTTTTAAAATTTTTGAATATATTAATGTTTACAACATATTTGTCTGTTTGTGCAAATCTTATAATAATCTGTCAACAGCAATATATCAACTTGGAATTGATTTTTGTTTATACAAACATTTTCTTTGGTATTTTTATCTTTTTTTTCAATAAAAAACATATTTGAAAACAGTTTTTCATTCATAATCTTTCCTATCATGATTTTTTTCATCTAACAAAATCAAACAAAAGAAATCTCAACAATAAAATACAATTACATTTCACCACATAAATAAAAATACAAATATTCAAACTTCAAACATACTGAGGTAGTGAAACTTTGAATAATTAATATATTTTAAAATTATAGCCGTTATCATATACAAATATTTAATTTTTACATATTAAGTTTATACATAATACAAAAAATAAATATCGATATCATATCTTGACAACTAAATGATACATTAAATGTTAAAATTTATTGGAGAATGCAATCATAATAATAATAATAAAAATAATATATAATAAAAACGTTGAAACATTTGTACTACTAGAACACCAATTGTGCATTATATTAATTTTCGTATACTTCAACAATCTGAAGTCTCATTTGATACAGAAAAAAGTTAAAAAAAGTGTATTTTTTTTAAACCTAGATATATATATTTATATGTATATATATTATATATATACAGATCATCATGATCATTATTGAACACAGTTGCTGCACTTTTTGCATATACCATCTTTTATTACATATAATCTAAATAGATTAAAATAATTTTATGAACATTTATTACATTATTTTTTTTTGTTTAGATTTAAACAATAACAATTATAGCCCAAACTTAAAACTAATTAAATATTAATGATACCGTATAAATT
This sequence comes from Centruroides sculpturatus, assembly GCF_000671375.1. NCBI lineage: Eukaryota > Metazoa > Arthropoda > Arachnida > Scorpiones > Buthidae > Centruroides > Centruroides sculpturatus. The sequence continues at coordinate 696,492 of NW_019384644.1, read as the reverse complement.
TTTGATATTTTAATCAGTTTTATCAGTAATATTATGTTAACAAAATTCAAACATTCTATATTTGTCAATAATAATGATTATATGTTCTAAATATTCAATTGTCCTTATGTAAAAAAGTTCACAGTAAAAAGTAATAAATGTTTTATTTTTATCAAACAGGAATAAAATTATTAATATTTTAAAAACAATATAATTCTTTGATTTTCAAATACCAGTGTTTTTATTTTGAAGTAGGCATTCTTATAAGGTGCATAACTTGAATGTATTTTAAATATGTTAAAAAAAATATATTATGTTTTGTAATATATGCTTCTATTGCCAAAATAAACAGAAAGTTCTAAATGATTATATATATAGTTATTATATATGAATTTTGTAATGATATAAGATATAAGGAAATATTTTTAAATAGATAAATAGGCATTGCAAATTATACTTATGTTATTTATTGGAAATTTGATAAAAAAAAAGGTTGATTGTTATAAATAAACTGGAATGAGTGTATAATTGTTTTAATTAATAATTTTTAAATAGAAACTGGAAAACTTATATTTTCTAAATATTATCATCATTTAATTCATTAATTTATTTATTTATTGATACTTCTTTGTATAGTAGTTAAAAAAACTAAAAACCTGATGAATTAAAGAAATTTTAATACTGACTATTAATAAAAACTTTTCTTTGATGAAATTCATTATATCTAAAACAAAAATTTGAATTAAAACTGATATAAAAAATCATAATTTACTTCTTAATAGAGAAAATTTTTAAAAATTATCTGATATTCGTAATTCTTTATAAATTGTCATTTTTATTATTTTTAATTTTAGTTTTGATGCTTTAGTCCAATGAGCTGAATGCTATTATTAAACTCTTTCTATAAATATTCTAAAACAATAACAATGAATGTATTAAGCATAAATAAAAAAAAAATTCATATTTAATAGTTTTCTGTGAAAGAAGTAATTTTAACAGAAAATAATATATATATATATTATTTTCTTTGTATTTACTTTTTCTTTGTACTAAATATATATATATTCAGTACAAAGAAAATGTAAAAATATGCAAAGATTAACTTCATAGAACTTTAATTTATTTTTTTTAAATTGTTGCCAAATTTATTCTAAAAAAACCTATTATTTAAAAAATTTTTCTTGTTATGCATATATAATATGAATAAATATATATAATGCATAAGAATATGATAAGTAAATGAATATCAATAATCAAATAATTTGTAAAGGTACAGATGAAATATTATTTTATTTTCTGATATCACATTTAAAAAAAAAATAGATTATGTTTATTTAATATCACAGAATAACTACTATACAGGGTGGGCCAACGAAAACGAAACGGCAGAGTTATCGTGTTCGTCCAAGCAAATCACTCGAACAGGTCGATTTTATTCTCAAGGGGGAATATTTTTTTCCTTGCATATGCGGTCCAGTTTAAAAGGTTTTTTTTTATGTTTGTTAATAGTTTGTGTTACTTTTTTCTGAAATAAGTGTTTGTTTAGTTAATAAAAAAATGAATGAGTTTTTAAAATTTTTTGTTGTCTGTTGTATTCAAAATCACAAAAACTTTATTGCAGATGTTCCCCTTGAGAATAAAATCGATCTGTCCAAGCGATTTGCTTGGATGAACACGATAACTCTGCCGTTTTGTTTTCGATGGCCCACCCTGTATATAAGGAGAAAAAATAAAAGTTAAATTTTTGTATTATATCCATCTGTATTATCTAGAATCATAAATAAGTGCTAGCATCTTTTTATATGCAGTTTTATTTGAATGTTAGATTCTCAATAAATAAAGAAATTTTAAAACAGAACATTTCAAAAGTATTATTAAAGATAACACAGACTGAAAAAATAAAATCATAAAATTCAAGGAGAATCTGGGGCAGGAATGCTGAATTTTGATAACATTTATCCTGATTAAAAATATTTTCACTTTTTTTTTTGCCTAATGGTCCCATTCTTGTTTAAGTTAAAGTTCAAAATGAAAAATAATACAAGATTTATCTTTTTATTTGTTACTGTATAAATTATAAGTGAGATAATAAAAATACTAAATTCAAAATATCACTTTTTTTATTTTTTAAGTTATTGATAATTAAGTTATAACAAACAAATTTCATATATAGCTATAAATTTTATTTATTATACTGAAGGGTTTAGGATTGAATTTGAAATTGATGGCATATTCTTCCACATATGGATATGACATTATATCTTGTTAAAACTGTCAAATAATCTGGTATGAGCCTAATGAAACAAGAGTTACTAAGATTCCAAATTTGTCAATATGGAGATAGAAATTTAACTGTTTCAAGGTTAGTTAGGTCTGTGCATTCACTGCCATCTGATCATAGCTTATTTTCATTTTTATTTTTAATGTTGAAAGTTAATCTCTAATTAAAGAAAAAGAATATAATTCTCTGATAATACATGCTACACTTTGAATTTATTACTTATGTATAATCATAGAATATCAATAATAAAAATAAAACCATTACAGGCTGTAATGTTTTATCTCCATATATAATTGCTGTGTTTTTATTATTTTTCCTATTAATCTTTTTATGAATGATAGTAAAATAATGATAAATTAACATTTTTGTTAAAAAAATAATTTTATATTAGAAGAAAGTTGAAAATAATTAGTTTAAAATAAGTTATAACTTATAAATATAAATTACACATTGTTTCTAGAGAGAGTAATAATACCAATAATTTTTTAAAATTTATCAAAATAATGATATTTTTAATTAANTTAATAGAGAAAATTTTTAAAAATTATCTGATATTCGTAATTCTTTATAAATTGTCATTTTTATTATTTTTAATTTTAGTTTTGATGCTTTAGTCCAATGAGCTGAATGCTATTATTAAACTCTTTCTATAAATATTCTAAAACAATAACAATGAATGTATTAAGCATAATAAAAAAAAAAATTCATATTTAATAGTTTTCTGTGAAAGAAGTAATTTTAACAGAAAATAATATATATATATATTATTTTCTTTGTATTTACTTTTTCTTTGTACTAAATATATATATATTCAGTACAAAGAAAATGTAAAAATATGCAAAGATTAACTTCATAGAACTTTAATTTATTTTTTTTAAATTGTTGCCAAATTTATTCTAAAAAAACCTATTATTTAAAAAATTTTTCTTGTTATGCATATATAATATGAATAAATATATATAATGCATAAGAATATGATAAGTAAATGAATATCAATAATCAAATAATTTGTAAAGGTACAGATGAAATATTATTTTATTTTCTGATATCACATTTAAAAAAAAAATAGATTATGTTTATTTAATATCACAGAATAACTACTATACAGGGTGGGCCAACGAAAACGAAACGGCAGAGTTATCGTGTTCGTCCAAGCAAATCACTCGAACAGGTCGATTTTATTCTCAAGGGGGAATATTTTTTTCCTTGCATATGCGGTCCAGTTTAAAAGGTTTTTTTTTATGTTTGTTAATAGTTTGTGTTACTTTTTTCTGAAATAAGTGTTTGTTTAGTTAATAAAAAAATGAATGAGTTTTTAAAATTTTTTGTTGTCTGTTGTATTCAAAATCACAAAAACTTTATTGCAGATGTTCCCCTTGAGAATAAAATCGATCTGTCCAAGCGATTTGCTTGGATGAACACGATAACTCTGCCGTTTTGTTTTCGATGGCCCACCCTGTATATAAGGAGAAAAAATAAAAGTTAAATTTTTGTATTATATCCATCTGTATTATCTAGAATCATAAATAAGTGCTAGCATCTTTTTATATGCAGTTTTATTTGAATGTTAGATTCTCAATAAATAAAGAAATTTTAAAACAGAACATTTCAAAAGTATTATTAAAGATAACACAGACTGAAAAAATAAAATCATAAAATTCAAGGAGAATCTGGGGCAGGAATGCTGAATTTTGATAACATTTATCCTGATTAAAAATATTTTCACTTTTTTTTTTGCCTAATGGTCCCATTCTTGTTTAAGTTAAAGTTCAAAATGAAAAATAATACAAGATTTATCTTTTTATTTGTTACTGTATAAATTATAAGTGAGATAATAAAAATACTAAATTCAAAATATCACTTTTTTTATTTTTTAAGTTATTGATAATTAAGTTATAACAAACAAATTTCATATATAGCTATAAATTTTATTTATTATACTGAAGGGTTTAGGATTGAATTTGAAATTGATGGCATATTCTTCCACATATGGATATGACATTATATCTTGTTAAAACTGTCAAATAATCTGGTATGAGCCTAATGAAACAAGAGTTACTAAGATTCCAAATTTGTCAATATGGAGATAGAAATTTAACTGTTTCAAGGTTAGTTAGGTCTGTGCATTCACTGCCATCTGATCATAGCTTATTTTCATTTTTATTTTTAATGTTGAAAGTTAATCTCTAATTAAAGAAAAAGAATATAATTCTCTGATAATACATGCTACACTTTGAATTTATTACTTATGTATAATCATAGAATATCAATAATAAAAATAAAACCATTACAGGCTGTAATGTTTTATCTCCATATATAATTGCTGTGTTTTTATTATTTTTCCTATTAATCTTTTTATGAATGATAGTAAAATAATGATAAATTAACATTTTTGTTAAAAAAATAATTTTATATTAGAAGAAAGTTGAAAATAATTAGTTTAAAATAAGTTATAACTTATAAATATAAATTACACATTGTTTCTAGAGAGAGTAATAATACCAATAATTTTTTAAAATTTATCAAAATAATGATATTTTTAATTAATTAATTTCATTATTATTTGACAAATATTATAATATATTAATATTTTTGCAGTATCTATAAATATTTCAGATAATTTTTGAATCAAATTATCATTAATATTTGTGCTTTGAGTTTGGGCCATAATATATATATCTATATATATATATACTTTTTCTTTTTTTTACAGTAAAATTTTACAATGATATAACTTTAAAATTCTTAAACAATAAATCAAAAAATTATATCATTATGAACATATAATTTTACATCTTTTATGTGCATTTTTTAAATTGGTGTCATGAAATATTTTTTTTTAGCAAAAAATAAATATACTTTCAAGATTATTATTTTTCTTTAATTTTTATTATTTTTATCATAAAGCTGTGACTTTTAGATGTAGACACAACAGAAATCAAATTACACGAACAAAGGATAATAGGGCTGCATGCAACAATCTGAAAGTATTAATACAATACATATATTTTACACAATATAATCCTCAATAAAATCAACAGCTATGTCCAATTTAGATTTTTGATGTTAGTAATTAGCATTCCATAGCATAGATTAAACAAAGCTAATTTATTATTCAAATATTTTTATATCTATCAAAAAAATGTTAATTCTCTGAAATGCCTATTAAATAAATAATCACTCCAAATATCTTTGAGGAGGATAAAAACTTAATGCAAATATTGCTACATAATATGCTTTACTTTCATATACAGTACATATATATACATAAATATATATACTCATTTATCAACTGTATGAATAAAACTTTTTTTATGCTTACAAATACTCATTTTAGATTTAATAATTGTTTTAATTACAAAAGTTTATAATTTTTATCATTATATAATTATAAAGAATGTATATATATATAATTTCCATCAGATCAAATTTTTGCTTTATTTATATGCATGTTTATGCTATTGATGTTTAGCATATAAAGTATAATATATACTGTATATAAACAAACAACTTTATGATTAATTTATTACTGACAAATTTTAGCAAAAACTTAAATTGAAACTGATTAAAACTTTAATTTATATCAGTTGGGCTTAATGAGGTTTTTTTTTTTTAATTTATTAAATTGGCACCATAGCTGTTATTATAAACTCAGTCAAATTCAATAATTTGTTCGTAGAGTCTGACAAGATACAGAATGAAACTGGATTGTTTGGACTATTTTGTTTTATACAATGGGGCAATACTAGAAGAAACACTGCCTCTGTAATATGACTAAGAAAGGTTATACAGGCAGCAGAAAAGAGGAATCATGGACAGGGGTATAAGCAAGACATACCATCAACAGCTGGCTATTCTAACCAGACAACATCTGTTATGCTATATTAGAATGGTCCTGTTGTTTGAGTAGAACTGCCCGATGCAGAAGTCGCTTGATTGCAGACATCCATAGTTGACACAATCATACTTGGTTCTGTATTTCTTCGTTTAATTTTGGTTTTACTCTTCTTTAACATGGTAGCCTAAAGAGGGAGGGATAAAGACTGAGAAGAGGATAGCAATAGTTCAAGAAGATAGAGGAAGGGCTAGAAAGAAAGGCATTCATGCAATACAACAATAGGAACACTCAATGTGTCTTAGTCACAGCATTTGGCAAAAATTAAATTATAATTAACTTACAACTTGTTTATATATATATATATATATTAATAGATAATTTTTTAACTTGTTTTACAAGATTTTTTTGAAAAATATGTAATTTTAAAATATATATTATAAAATATGATTCAATATCTCTCTTGCTCTCTTTCTCTACCTCTCACCTCATGTTATCTTCATTCTTTCACAATAACAATAATACATTACTGCAGGAGACAAATAAACTAAAAAGATTAGAAAGATTTTTTACAATATTGAAATCTGTCAACTTTAAAATATATTAAATAATCCAATAAATTTCAACAAATTGATGTATCATCTGAAAATTCTGTTCTTTTTTGTCAGCTTGCGAAATAATTTAATATTACATGCATTAAATGTTTCTGCACAGCAAAAATTATTGTCTCCATCATATAACTTATTTGCAACACACATTGCATCAGCTATGAAGGAAATTGGATTAGCCCAAATCAATCACCTAGTCTTCTATATCTTATGTTTTGCAACATCACTACAGATCTCTTGAAAGCCACGATCAAATTTGGGAATGTTGAAACAGAACACTACAGCATGAATTCTTCCTTAATTCCATGTGGCTGGAAAAAATGTCACTGATCCTCACCACTACCTGCAGCTAGAGCTGACTCGGTATTCCTCCGTTTCATTTTACTTTTTCTGAGCATAGTTGCCTATATAAAGAGACAGTATAAATTGTCTATCTATGTGCTGTGGGCTTTCTTCCATCATTGTTTTCTGTTATTACTTACCGTAAAATATATATATATATATAATATATATATTTTTAAAATATGAATCAAGAATAAATTTAATGTTAACATATCATAGCACATTTGTTTAATAATTTTGTAATGCATTACATTATTATTCAGATGCTTTTATTGTAATTAAAAAAATTTTAAATTATTCATATATTAATGTTATTATATGTTATATTTTCAAAATAAAAATAACCAATTCAATCATGTATATTAAAAGACTATTTCACTAGAGCAAAACCTTTAATTTAACTTATAAATATTAGAACATCAATGTAAGTTGAATAATTATTGTATAAAAATGTAGTTTTGCGAGGCAGTAAAATCAAATTCAGAATATCAGTATAACACTTAGTAATAATATGGTATATATGAACACTTTGATATTCGTATTAAAAGTTAAAAAATAATAATTATAAAAAAGTAATTAAAAATTGTCATCCTACTGCAATGAAAAATATTGATTAAAATATATTTTAAAATGAGAAAATAAGAAAATGCTTTCCTTAATATTTTAGGGCCTAGAAGAGAAAGCAGGATACTCTGTTATCAAGTACAAATTATTAATTATCGAATTTCATGAGGTAAAATCAAAAATAAATTTTACTTATATCAATCAATTCAGCTAATAAAAATTTATTAATAATTGGATAAATATGATAGTGTAAATATTAATATTAAAAAGATAAAATAATGTGCACTGCCACCAGAGAGAAGATTGCAATGTTTTTGTATATTGAGGCAGATAAGAAGCCTCCAAATAAAATAAAGGTCAACTCTGCCATGAAATTGTTATTTCCTGATGGTATTCAATATATGAGAAGAGACTAAGATGAAGGATACTTTTAAAGTTCATTCATTGAAAATTTTTTGTAATTTTTCTAAGTTTATAGAAAATAATATGCCTAATTAATTAATTTAGTAATTCTTGAGTTCAATATTTTTCTAGATTTATTTCCAATTCCTACAAACATAACAAATCTACAATTATAGTACAACTATATCTAATGCTATTTGTAATACCAACTAAAATATATATTAAGACCTTTTTCAACTGATATGGTTGTATGGTTAGTATGCAAAATATACATTTATAACAACTCATTCTTCATGTGTATTACCTTTGAAGGTAGATCCTTAAAAGACTAAAAACTCAAATCCAGTTTAGTACAAAGAACTAGCTTTCTAGACTAACTAGTGATCCTATACTTTAACAGCAAGCTAACCAAGATGATTCAGGATTTAGAACTTCAACCTTCTAATAAAACTATAATTTTATTTTTATTTGTAGGATTTTAAAGGATTTTATTGAACTGAATCTTCATAGAAATAACATAGAATTAATCTGACATTTGATGCAAGATTTTGATATAAAATTTATAGATTGAAATATCTCATTATTTTTGTCTAATATTTCATAAAAACAGTGCAATCTCAAATTTCTGCTTTTGTTAAATTTAGTTATATCAAAGTTGTAAAATATGTGAAATTGCTTGAAGCCTGGCAAGGTCAACTTGAAATTCTTCTCTCTCTTTTTGTTTTGTTTTGTTTTTTGCAGAGAATTGTTCAAAAACAAGAACCATCTGTATAATTTCTGGAAAGACATTTAAAATCTGTCTGTATTAAATTCACTTGTTATTGAAATGGAAGTCAGAGTTTTTAAATAGTTTTAAATGCACCAAACAATTTTTTAAATGTTTAAAATATATTATTAATAACACTAGCAAATTATAACATTAATTTGAACTACCTTCAGACATTACATACTGAAACAACATAAAAAGCATTTTCATTAACTTTCTTGTTTAACTTCTTCAGGGTTAAGATTTTAGAAGAACAAAGCATTTAAAATGAAAATTTCAAAATAACATAACATATTGGATTACATAACTTAATAAATAAATAAAAGTCATTGTAAAAAACAAAAATTTGCAACATGATAAAATAATAATGAATTTAAATGAAATCAAATAAAACAAGCAATTATTTATTGTGACATTGGCACAATGTTGAACTGCAATTTTAATCATATTTTTATTTTATTTAATTTAAGATATATGCTCTCTATCTCAGATCAGTAGTGGCTTGCCCCTGTACATCATACTTTTCCTTTAACAATAGAATTGTTCTGGTCATCTATCTAACACCTTTCAGGAGAAGTTTTTGAATTGAAACAACACTGACTTCCAGATTGCACCAGAAGTTCGTATAGAGTTAATCGAGGCCTCCTGCCCCTAAGGTTTCCATATCTGGTCTTGACTTTCGTCTATCTAACTCCATTCTCAAGATTAAGAAATGACAGACAGATGACAGTGGGAATTTATAGGTCTACAATTTTTTCAAATTGCAGCCCAATAAAATGAATTCAGCAATTGCAACTTCCAGATTCATGCAAATTAGAATTAACAAACATGTGAAGATACTGTGAATAATAATAATACAAAATCAGCAAATTTGGTTGAGATGCATGATTTTACAGTTTTTGAAACACTTTAAATTATAAATTGTAATAGTAAATGAAAGGAACTTTTATCAAGAAAACAACCAAAGCTATAATTCTGAAACCCTGTAATATACTGACTTTTTATTTTTTATTTTTTTTGAAATAGATAAAGGCTTGCTTTGGCTAATCATTGAATTTTATTATATTTCATCTTATTTACTATTTATTATTTGAATCATTTTGCTACTTTTTGTTTTATACGTCATTTTTATTTACATATTATTTATGTTATACTATAACTTTGATTTTCAGTAATTTATTATTTTAAAATCTTAGATCCTAAAGATGTTAAACAATAAAGTTAAAAAAACACACAAAATTCAATTAATAACCAAGTGCTATTTCAATAAGTGATGTCTAAAGATGGTTCAAATTAACATTATACTTTTTAGTTCAAATTATATTGATCACATTGTCTTAATGAAGAGAATATTAAAGGTCATCTTTTCAAGTTATTTTCCACTTTTTTTTGATAACATCTAAAATGCAATACTATTTATTAAGCTTTTGCTTAGTTTATGTAGAACTAAAACTGATAATGGTAAAATCTTGGAACTTTTTGGGATAAATGTTTCCCTCTCCCATAAACTGGGCAAGTAAGTAAAAATAACACACAAACCTTTAAGTTTCTCCTAGCAGAATGATTAAAAAATTAACACAAACAAATTCTTTCAGTTCTGGTTCAGGTTGTAGAAATGCTTCAATATTCAAAAATTGAATGCTCTGGAGAATTTTGTATAAATTCAAATTTTGACAAATGGACTATTACAAAGGATTTATTTCATCAGCTACAAGTGGAAACACTCCATTGATCAAAATTTGAATTGGTACAAGTTCCCTTGAAATATTCCATTTTTTAATAATGAAGCATTTCAGCAACATGAAACAGGTCTTAGAAGTCAAAACTGTTAAAATGGTGAAAACATTAACATAAACAATCAGAGAAACTTAAAGTTAGTTGTATTTGTTACTTTCTAGGATGGAGCTGAAAGGAAATTTTAATTAAGAGATTATAAGGTGTTACTAATTTTAGAAATGTCTTCCTTTAAGACCAAAAGTTTTTTTTTTAAAGTTTTATTTAACTAATATGACTGATTCTATATATTTTTTTAACTCAAGGTATCTGGAACTTAATTGATATTCAGAGCAAGGAATTAAATTTGCAATATCATAGTTAAAACACACAGAAATATATGTTGTAAAATGTCATTTGTTACAGCAGTAAATACTGTAAATATAAGAAATGTAGAGTCTACATTATTTAATGAAAATTATTATTATTTTTAAACATATATCATTAAGTGTTGATATTGTAGAGCTTTGCGACTATGTATTTTTGTTTCGATTTTTTCCTCAACCCCTTCGTTTGTGGTACAGTACAACCTTTTTCTAGTTCACCTTATGTTGACAACCAGATTGGCCAGTCCTCCACTAGCAAATCTGGATATCTGCTTGGCACGGTATAAAATGTCATGATTCACATGTATTAGGGAATCTTTTTTCCCCACTTGCTTTGTTCTGGCTACCTGTGAACAACACAAGATTGAGGTGGTGAGTGTGAGAGGACCAAGGATTGGGAAAAAGTCTGATGAGACAGCAACCCATTTCTATCCAATCAAGGACACTTTAACATCAATATACAATATTATTACAGAAAATGCTTTTAGCCCTAAGTATAATTAAATTAATTAAACTATTTATAACCATGAGGCAGATAATAGATATTTTAATTAATTTAATTATACTTAGGGCTAAAAGAATTTTCTGTAATAATAATGTTACATTTAACAAATAATTTGCCTATAACCAAATCGATATTTGTGCATGGGCCCTCATCTATTAAAGGATGAAATAGACAAAATTAACAATGACATTTGGCTGCATTATATGTTGTCACCACTTGTGCTCCAGATGTGTAAGGTAATAAACCTCCTTTGTAACCACTCCCTGCATCTTGTAGAAATGTCTGAACCTGCAACTCTGTTGTCCTACTGTTTTTGGTATGTATATAATTTAAACTGACTTTATAACATTAGTTCATAACTGTTAACCAATAATTTGGCTAACTCATAACTATTTTTGTATCAGCACCTGTTCCTCACGTTACTATGCAACATTAGGAAGAAATATTACTCTTGTCTACATTGATAATGCTTACTGCTCATACAGTCATGGCAAAGTTTTCATCTTTATATTGTATAGCTTTAGGCATAGTTTTAAGTTTAATTTTAAATTTATTTATTTTCTTCACCTTGTATAATTTTTAAGTATACTAAGACCAATATAAACCACAATCATACCCAGCAGAAAATAAATAAATACGTAACCAACACCTTATTACTCGCTGAGAGATTTTTTATTAAAACAAACGTTTTCGATCCATTCAATAGATCATCATCAGGCTAAATGGAATACTTCATAAACAGAATAACAAGTTCAAAATTCAAAAATACTAATAACCAATAACATATCTACTAATAAGAATAAATAATACATTGTAAATGATAAAAATATGTAAATATAAATAACATATTACTAGTACTAAATATTAATACTGTCTGTCCTAACTAAATAGAGTTTCCTTTATATCATACTAGAGTTCATGCGCCTCTTGTAAGTTTTTAACGGTATACTTCCAAGCTGAAGGAAGACCCTCCGTGTCCCTTGCGTTAATGCATTTTTCTTTAAGCTTGCTTCTATAAATTTCTATCTTTTCAGCTGTTCTTGCCAAAGTTGGAGAGTGTATCTGTTTCAGGATTTCTGCTTCATCCCATCGAACCAAGGAACCTTCTGCTTGCACCATCTGGGCCAATACTGTTGTATTAGAACCTTTTCTAATATCATATCTGTGTTCCTTGATCCTTATACCTAGGTTTCTAGTAGTAACCCCTACATATTCTTTTTTTTATTCCTATTAGCTGGTTCTTGTAGGGAATCTTATACACACCCGCCTTATCTTCTTTTTTAACAACCCCTTTATCGTTTCTAAGTATTTTGTACAAATTCAGAGCTCTTTTTAAGATCACCTTTGTATCTTTTAAATTTTGCAATGTCTTTCATAATGCCTCCTAAATACTTGTTGTATGTAAATTTCGTGTATTTAGATGGACCTTGTCTAGAGACTTTATCCTTACTGGCTTCAAATTTTTAATAATTCCCTTTATAACATTCCTCTTATAACCCAATGTTCCTGCTAACTTCATAATTCTTTCATCTAAATACACGAAATTTACATACAACAAGTATTTAGGAGGCATTATGAAAGAAATTGCAAATATAAAAGATACAAAGGTGATCTTAAAAAGAGCTCCAAATTTGTACAAAATACTTAGAAACGATAAAGGGGTTGTTAAAAAAGAAGATAAGGCGGGTGTGTATAAGATTCCCTACAAGAACCAGCTAATAGGNATATATAAGCACAACAAATTTTGCCATTTGTTTGGTTACTCCAGTTATTGTAAACCTCCCTATACTGAATTAATTAATTAATTAAAATGCCTCAATGTCCTTTTTTCTTACTAAAATGTAAATTTTCGACTATAAATTCGTATCTTCTATTATCAGGACTTATTATACTGGCTTTACAGATAATGCTACAAAGTTTAACAGGTATATGGAATAAAATAATAATTGTTTTCTGTTAAACTTTGTAGCATTATCTATAAAGCCAGTATAATAAGTCCTGATAATAGAAGATACAAATTTATAGTCGAAAATTTACATTTTAGTATACTGAACTGAATTTAAAGACATGTTCGGATCAAAAGAGAACATGAATGGCAGATGGATTCCTTGATATTTATGGGTTCCCTGACTTTCCAGGTGTGTACGGACCCAGTATGTGAAAGGATTTTTGTTTCCTATAATTTAACAACACTGAGCAGCAGTTGTGGTTTTGAGTCCTGCTCAGGCCGAATATATTTTCTTCCAGAAACTTCTAGTCCAATAGTTCGTCTGGCTTTAAAAATATTTTTGATTAGTCCCACATCTTACTAATTAAGCACGTGGAAATGACCAAAAAGTGAGAAAAGTGAGGATACTTCAGAAAAGAGAATACAGGTGAGAAAAAATGAGTGACTCTGAGACCTGTAATAATAAATATTTAGTAGGGAATATGAATAAATTAATCCAAAAATATAAGCTATGATTTTTGATGATCAATTATTAAATACTACAAATATATATTCTCTTGAAATTAATTTACAAATATCAATCCTATCATCATAAACTATATAACTATGTAGATGTAAATTTTTAATCAAATTAAAAATAAAAATTGTAATGAAAACATAATGAAATACAAATGTTTTACTTACACTACCTCCCTGTGCAATACGAATGGCACTTCTTAAACCACTTTGAATCTGTCCCATATGTACAACTCCAGTAACCCCAACAATTTCCAACATGCCATCATAATGAGTTGGTTTAGAAAATAAATCTTCTTTTTCTGGACCCCAAGGATTTGCACCTGATCCCCAACTATAAAAAATGAAGAATAGTCTACTACAACACATGTAATGCATCTAAAATGTATATTAGGATATATTTTATAAGATGTATTTTTATCATTAAAATATTTGAAACATGCAATGCCATAATGTTGTAAATGCCAAAACAGAAACTTTTCAGGAGAGATAAAAAAACACTTTTTCGAATAAATGAATTCATTTCAACTTTACAATAAAATGGTAAAATCTTACTAGGTTACAAATTCTCTGGAATATCAAAATGATGTAAATATAAGCTGTAATGTTTTAAGCACCAAAAGTCACATGACTTGCACTCTGGTGGCTTAAATGTTATATCTTCACATAAATTCATCTTCAAAATACAGCCACTTATAGGGCCAATATCTCCACAATATTCTTTTATGGCAGAAAACATGGCATTTAGAATTTAATTCTTCAATAAACCATATTTAGAGAAAAATGGCATTTACAACATTATGGCATTACACACTTCATTTATTCCTTATTTTTCATAAACTGTCTTTTAATATCTTTTAAAATTTATCTTAATATTAATGAAGAGTATATCTTCATTAATATTTCAGTATATGAAAAGATCAATAATAAAAATTTAGGAAAAAGAAAAAACCATGTATTATTTTTGATTTATATAAAAGATTCATTTATATAAATGACTCAAAATTTTTATTCACATAATATACTATAAAGTGGATTTTTGGAACCAATAATCTAAGAATATTTTTTTTTTTTTTTACAATACTGGATAATGCTAAATTCAATAATTATAATTCAATAAGCATTAACAAATTTTCAATAGTCAGTCAATATTAATAATTTATCTATTTATATAATTTGATTTTTTGCTATTTTATATCTTGTACAGTAAGATCAGTTATGCAAAATCAATAATCAATTAGAAATTTTGCAAATTCAATTTAAAATTTATAAATAAAAACTTCAAAAAAGACCTGGTTTTATTTTCTGCTTTGTTCTATCTACAAGTATACTTATTAAATGTCAAATTACTATATTGCTTGAAATAGTCATAATTAAAGTGATAGAAATCAAGAAAAGAGAGCCAACATATAAATAAAATGGAAGAAAATACAAAATACAGGTGACCCATGTACAATACAAAGGCTATGTTCTTATAAAATTTCAAATAGTGCAAAATAATAATATACCAGACTAAGACTGGTACAACAGGAGGGTTGCATTGCAGAAGTCAACAAAAAATACACCAATTTGTTTTTAAACTATGAGAAATGTAATATTTATTAAAATTAATAATAACTAAATGAATATTTTATAATCTGTGGTACATATAGATGAAGCTTGCTCATTTATTTTCTTCTGGAGTGAAACTCAAACTCCTGCTTATTACACAGATGAATTATCAGTTATGTTACTAGGACATCTCCTGATCTGTTTTCAAATCTATTAATTTAAGATGTATAACCAGTAAGTGAGTTTGGTTGGAGGTCCAGGTAGTGTGTCTGGTAATACATCTGCATTAGTAAACAGAAACCTCAGATTTGAATCCTGCTGTGTTGAATGTTGACCTTTTCTTCCAGAATAGTCCAAATTATTAAATTTAATTCTAAAATTTGCATAATCATTAATATCAATACAAGATGGTAGCCTAACTGCCTACCTATAAACCTTGATATCATTACTTATTAGTTAATCAAAATATTGTATTAAATTTAATAATACAGGATAATAGCATAACTACCTACCTTTGATGCAAATTACTTAATATCTATATAATTAATTAGCCAAATTCTAGTCTGATAGTTAATATAGCTCTATCATTTGATTATAGATGAAGCAAACTCTAAAAACATTTAAACTAAATGTGTTTAATTGATACTTGAAGGTCAGACTATTTACAAAAGTGTTGATCGTTTTTAACTTTGTGAATTTTTTTACTTATTGTTTACCTTTGTTTTAAGAAGTATATTCTTCAATAAAACCCATGTTAACTGTTACTTCTGGTGTGTATAAAAAAGGATTAAGATAGACTCGAAAATTTTGATATTTTTGTAAATAGTCTGACCTTCAAGTATGAAGAAATATATCCTGAGTGATTACAGAAATTGTATCCATATGTGTTTAATTGGTTTTTTAAGCAATGTGGTGATTTATATTCTGTAAAAAATATAATATCAGAAAACTGATATATCAAATAAGCTATTTTTAACTGTTATATAGTACATTTCTGGATGGAAAAGATACCATATTGCAATACAATACAATACTGCAATATAAATGATACAAAACATTATAATTGGGCTGCAATTTTCAAATTGCAGAACTATACATTCCCACTGTTGTCCATCTGTCTGTCTTTCATTAATCTTGAGAATGGAGGTAGATATGTGAAAATCAAGAGTAGATATAGAAAACTTGGATGCTGTAGGCCCAATTAACTATTAAGAATAAACCAGACTGTCTTTCAACATTAAAGTTGTTTATTTGCAATGTTTTTAATTAGAAACAAGTACTTTTGACATTTCAAAATGTCATCTTCAGCAATTATGTACCTTGAAGCCTGTTACCGGTGTGCAATTAAATTCAAAAAACAAAAAATTAAAATTTCACAAACGTTTTCAAACCTTCAATGGTTCTTCTTCAGGCGGTGATGAATTTCCATTAGAATGTGATTAAATAAAGTGAAGTTGTCATCTTCAGGTTGAGTATATTCCATTTCAATTACAATTTTTAAAAAAGTATGTTAACAGATTCCAAACATTCCATTCAAATCATAGTATGTAGTTTTTACACAAAATTGAACAGATGAAACATGTTTTAATTTTAAACTTATTAATGTATTAATCTTAAAATGAAATGAGTAAACATGCAATAATTTTAAAATAAAAATAATAAAAACAAAAAATGTAACATTCTTAAAATATGAATATGTTATTTTAATTTGTAAATGTATTTTTTAACATATCTATTCTTTACAAAATGTTAAAATAATTGCATATTTTTTATTTATTTTTTTAAGTGTAACCCATACTTCTGTGATTTCAAGTGCAGGTTTGTTACACAGGGCTCTATCATCATTATACATAATGACTCCTGGAGAAAGATGGTTCTGCAATTTAAACATTGATTAAAGAGGTAATCTTCAGCCCATAAAGGTATAAAATCATTCTGTAATACCTTTCTGGTAAGATTAGTAGTAACTAAATATGTGACTTCCAGTCAGACTGGAAGTCACATGATTTCAATTCAAAATTTTCTCAAGAATGGAGTTAGATAGATAACTGGCATGACTTAATCATTATCAGGAAAAGTACAATGTACAGGGACAAGACACCACTAAAATTCAGATCAGATATTGAAAGCTTAGGAGTCAAGACCCTGATTAACTAAATACAAACTTCCCAAGATAACTACTTCCAACAATTTAACACCTCGTTGAATAATAACGATCCACGAAAAAACCTTTTTTACGAGGATTATTTTCACTATTAAGTGGAACTTAATAGTGAAAATAATCCTCGTAAAAAAGGTTTTTTCGTGGATCGTTACAAACTTCCCATTTGGACCAAAAGTCATGTGATATTGTTTTTAAATTAAAAGATGATTAAAAGTTGCAACCTGGCATTGTCACAATGTCACAATAAATAATAACTTGGAAACAGTATTAAGACAGGTTATCCATACTAGCATTGTGCTTACTACAAAAAGTATAAATAGATGGTCATATGACACATCTTGTTACTTTATAATTTCAGTTTTCCTAGGCCTTGCTTGCTTGTGATAGCTTGATTTCTGAGAATTAGATCATCTCAAGGTAATAATTATTGAAAATGGCATGATTTATAAATAGACACTTCTCTTGTAGTTATTGGACTTCAAAAAGATTTGAAAAATCCTGTATGTTATGATTAAGGAAAATTCCAAATACAAGAATTTTCTTATATATAAAATAGTTTACAATTTTATTATTTAAACTACTGTATTTTCTTGATTTTGCCTTCTATAAATGGTCACAAATAAAATTTCCAATTAATAGCTATGATTTTATAATTTATATCTCATAAAAGACAAATATGTATGTTAAACTTTTAAAATATAATTTAAAAACAACATTATGACCCCATTTTTAAAAAAGCACTATGTTTATTTTAATGTAGTAAATATGAGATGAAAGGAGACAACAAAATGAAATGATATTTGATTATTTATGGTCATTTCAAAAATAAATGCTATAACAACATAACAAAAATTATTTGTAGAATATAAATTTAAAAGTTATTTGGAGCAATTATTAAAAAAGTTCACATGTTTTAAATATTTGTATATCAAAATTATTTTTCTCCAAACCTTCTTTGCAGAACCTTCTAAACAGTTCTCCAGCAGCTTATTACTTTGATACAAAGAAGGTTTGGAGCTATACTTCTACTCCAGTATTAATAAGTAAGAAGAAAAAAAAAACAATTTTCTACTCATAATGTAAAAAATAAATTTTATATTTTAACACTAACTCATTAACTTGTTATAATTATTTGCATAATGTTTAGTAAAATTAATCTATTAAAGTGTAGCTAAATATGGCAAAAATCTTTAATTAAATATATATTTAATTAAAGATTTTTGCCAGAATCTGTATAGGTTATTGATATCTTCAATTCTATTACATATTCAAAACTATTATTTTTTACAGAAAATAATATTCAATTTATCAGTTTTCTTATTCTGGAACATTTTTCCTGTTTTATTTCTTAAAATTTTTTAAAAGAATTCAAATTAGATCTGTGAAATAGTTCAGTACATCTGTATTTATCAAATAGAACACCTACAGTAATTCTTTTATGTTTAAAATGTTTATTTCTGACTTTTTATTATTAAATATATTCTACTTTATAATATAATTAAATTTTAAATTAATTAACAGAACTACTAAACTCCCAAAATGTTGTTATTATTTTTTTATTTTTTGAAAAGAATTTAGTCATTTGAAATAATCCATCACAAGGTTTTATGTAAACAAAAAATAAATAATTTAGTCCTTTTCATATCAATAAATATATCCTACAGCTGTTTCACTTGGCTGTTAGACGGTTGTAAATTGTCTAAAATAACAAAAATAACTCTATGATATAGTTTTTTCATTTAGTTTACTTGCATTAAAATAAACAGAATTAAACTTTTCATTTAATTATTAAATCATAATCATCATCATATATTGAAAGTTTTTAATGTAGATATCTATAAAACAACAAACCTTAAAATATTAAGAATAATGATTCCTTCTACAGGAGGCAAATCAATAACTTTCCCATCAACTTCAAGTCTAATTTCTCTCTGTAAATCTTTCCATGTTTTCTTACTTACCATCTTTCTTAAACCCATTTTAACATAAACACTTTTATTATGAAGTCTGAAAACAGATTATAAGTAAAGAAATATTATTAAAATAATTTTTTTCTAATAAAAATAATTATATACACATACTGCATATTCAGTTTGTTTTCAATTTATTTCAATTCTATTTCATTAAAAAAATTTACATTACCTGCTATTAAATTTATTTGGATTTTCTTCTCTAGCATTATGAAAATCTAGACATAAATCAGCATCAATACCAATTCCAAAATAGTTATTCATCACAAAGATGGCAGTATCTTCAGATGTTGAACCAGAACTGTTACTAACACAGGCTTGCTTGTCTTCTGTCTTTTCATCAGAACGAAAAACAACTGTCCACCTGAAACATAAATCCATATTGAAGCAAAATTCAATATAAAATTATTTACACAGGGCTCTATCATCATTATACATAATGACTCCTGGAGAAAGATGGTTCTGCAATTTAAACATTGATTAAAGAGGTAATCTTCAGCCCATNAGGAGGCATTATGAAAGACATTGCAAAATTTAAAAGATACAAAGGTGATCTTAAAAAGAGCTCTGAATTTGTACAAAATACTTAGAAACGATAAAGGGGTTGTTAAAAAAGAAGATAAGGCGGGTGTGTATAAGATTCCCTACAAGAACCAGCTAATAGGAATAAAAAAAAGAATATGTAGGGGTTACTACTAGAAACCTAGGTATAAGGATCAAGGAACACAGATATGATATTAGAAAAGGTTCTAATACAACAGTATTGGCCCAGATGGTGCAAGCAGAAGGTTCCTTGGTTCGATGGGATGAAGCAGAAATCCTGAAACAGATACACTCTCCAACTTTGGCAAGAACAGCTGAAAAGATAGAAATTTATAGAAGCAAGCTTAAAGAAAAATGCATTAACGCAAGGGACACGGAGGGTCTTCCTTCAGCTTGGAAGTATACCGTTAAAAACTTACAAGAGGCGCATGAACTCTAGTATGATATAAAGGAAACTCTATTTAGTTAGGACAGACAGTATTAATATTTAGTACTAGTAATATGTTATTTATATTTACATATTTTTATCATTTACAATGTATTATTTATTCTTATTAGTAGATATGTTATTGGTTATTAGTATTTTTGAATTTTGAACTTGTTGTTCTGTTTATGAAGTATTCCATTTAGCCTGATGATGATCTATTGAATGGATCGAAAACGTTTGTTTTAATAAAAATCTCTCAGCGACTAATAAGGTGTTGGTTACGTATTTATACTAAGACCTCTCGTTAATACCAACTGATGAGGGACTATTTTTCTATTGGAAAATAGTCCAAAATGCATTTGGATTTTTACAGTTTTTATACTTATGTAATCATCTTATTGTACACCCCCTTTTATTAAATGTTTTTACTTTGATTCTTGAACGTTTGTGCCCATTATCATTGGTGTGATAAGCCTTTACTATTATCTGCCTCACGGTTATAGATATTTTAATTAATTTAATCAATATACAACATACTCAAGGAAAAGTAGATCGGTGGGAGATCGTCCAAATGTATTAGTTTCTTTTTCATTGTTTGTATGTGGTAGAAAAAGTGTCATGAGTAGGTTTATTTTTATTTGTGTTATGTACCTTTCGATTTTTGTCATGTGCCGTGAACCCCCTGAAAGGAGAGGAGGAAAGAAAAGGGAAGTGAAAACATGTGACGTATTATATTGTTATTAGTTGTGCATTGAAAATTGTCAATTGTGTGATAGTTTGTGTTCTATGTATATATTGTGATTTTGTCAACGGGCAAGAATCAAAAGTCCAGTATATCTGTCAAGCCAACTTGTCTGTTTTTTGTGTAATCCCACAGACCTCATTCTATGGGGCAGTTCTACAATATATACTGGATGATTGTAATTAAAGTATTCCTATTCCATGCCTGCTAGAGATTTATTTAGTAGTCCAAATGCAATTAAATCTGATAATCTTTTGCATGTTCTAAAATATCACATTTTGATTAAAAAATTAGTATAAAAAATGACCATATAAACACTTTTGGCACTGATGCTACAAACTTTACTTATACAACATACTCTTACTATACAGAGATCTTAATGATACAAGGGATACTGCTAAATGTGATCCCTATTCTAAAAGTGTAAAATCTGAACACAATGAACAGAGAGAAGAGAAGAGAGCGACTATCCAACAATTGACCACAATTAATTCTCTGTGAAATGCTTCTCACATGGTGTGATATCAATTTTCAAGGTTGCCAAATTTGCAGCATGTCCTTAATAAATCATATCTTTTAAGTGTTCCACAACCAAATGGATTAAGATCCATAGACTAGGGTAGCCAGGTGGTAGAAAATGCATTACTAATCACTCTGTTTTCAATAAATATCATATAAACTGTTGTATGAAATATCCAATATCTGAAAGTGCTCCATTGCATGAAAGTGATTGATTTGAGGCATTGTTGCTGTTGCAGTTGGGATATGACAAAAGTGTTGAGGCATATGTGGGTTATCAAAGAACATGTTACAGGCCCATTGAAATTAATTTTTTCAAAAAAAGAACAATCCAAGGAAAAACGTGACTGTAAATCTACATAAAACTAACTTTTGGCAAGTGCAGTAATGTTGCTGGAAAACATAAGGGTTTTCAGTGTTCAAATGTGATAGTTATGGGTGTTCACTATTTCATTGAAGTGAAAATGTAACTCATCACTCCACAGGATCTTCCATAGCCATAACATATCCACTTCCATTCTGTCAAGGAAGGTCAATGTAAAGGTTGGTTAGATTTTATTATTGACATCAAGTAACTTCTGGTTGTGGCTGATCTTATATGTCTAACAATGCACAAACTTTCTCAGTATCTTCCAGGCTGTGTCATAGAATATATTCAACTGCAACGACACTACACATGCACTATTGGAACCTGCAATATTATTCACTCACTGTTTAACAACAGTTCTAACATCTTAAGTAAATTGTAAAGTGATAGGTTTTCACTCTTGACTGAGTTGAACTCCCATACATCCAGTTTACTTGAGATCATTCTCCTTGTGGAGTCAGTCAATAATCTTGGCATAAATTCTTACAATGGTAAAATTTCCAAACTGTAGTTGCAGCATTGCTGTTGTTTTCTTAAAACAACTTCATAAGAAATGTGCATTCCAACAAGTGGTAACTATCACAACTGGTATGAATGATATTCAATAGTTCTGGTCACATTTTGTACCCAGAACTTGCCTTTAACACTTATGCTAATGCAAAGAAAACTGCTTTTTCATTACTTGGAACATGCAGCATAAATTTTCCATAAAAATAAATTAGAACCAAAATTCATTATTAAATTCCATGTCCTGAAATTGTTAACCAGATTTGGCTGCATTTGGATTGATAAATATCTCTCTATAAAGCACTGAATAAGAGTATTTTAATTACTATCATCTGGTATATAATTATTTTAAATAAGAATTATTCTGTTTTTAAAACTAAAAAATTATAACTTTTCAAAATTGAAAACAATAATTGACAAACATCTTTTGAAATCACTTTGCATTCAAAATATGAAGATCTTATGCTTGCTTCACATTAAAAAAATGAAACACATTTAAAAAGTATCCAACAAGAAATTAATATCTTGGTACAGTACATATTTTGAATTATTGATGCTAATCATGATAAATATGACATATTTTAGAGGTAATAATGTACTGTACAAAAGGAGAGATAATAGCAGCAATTCTATAAATTATGATTATAAAAATATTAATTAAAGTATAGAATCATTATTTTCATTCACAAATTCTAAAAGTTTAAGAAAAATATTTCCTTATCATATATATATCTAATTTTTACTTTTAAAAAATGAGTTATATATTCTTATGGATGCAAATTACATAGTTTTCTCAAAAAAGAAATCATTGTAACAGATTTAATTGATCATAAACAGTATCCAAACAGGACAATTCCAAAGCAAAAATTAAAATTCATATAAAAAACAAAATTTGATTGAAAGTAACAATATCAATATTGAAAATTTTCGTTATATATTACATAATGTAAGAAAAAATACTTTTTTTTAGTTAAGAAGTTACAATTTTTAATAACTTCAAATAATAATTGAGATATTTTGTCTACCTTTGGAAATAAAAACAAAAATATTAAATATCAAAAGAAGTAGGGAGTTTTATAAATAGCCAGAAATAATGCAAAAATTAAAACTTGATTATCAAACAACTAAAGGTTATTTGTCTTCCAATGTTAATGATTACTTGTGCTTCTGAGAATAAATCAGATTAAACAGAAAACCATTTAATATAATTTTAAAATGTACTTTTTTAAACAAAATATATATTTTTTTCAACTTAAGTTATAATAGATGAATTAATGATTTGTATAAATAAATAGAAATAATTGCCTCTATTTACAACAAAAATTTCCAATTAAAACAATATCAGTTTATATTACTTTCTTACCTTAAGTGCTGACCTGATTACAACAACTTCTCCAGGACTCTGGACCCATGGTTCACCATCAACTTGCACTGGCATTTCAGTATTTAATCGTATGCGTAACTAAACATAAATATAACACATTCATTATTAAAACTTACAAAAATATATTATAAAAAAATGCTAAATTAAAATACTATATTAATGACATTTGTAAAATTATTTATTTTCTAATTAAATAATATCAATTGTGAAGGGAAAAACTATAGCAGTAATAAAATTTATGCAATTCTGATATTTATAGGACATTTTGTATCTTTTGCAAAGAAAAACTGAATATTTAAGATTATTATAGGTTCACTTACATTATTTAATATTTTATTGAATTATAAAATTCAATATTTTGATATAATTATAAATCAATGTATAATTAAAATGTAATAATTTAACATCAAATTTCTAAATCTGATCTTTATTATTGTATTATAACTCATTTAAAGAATAAATTTAACTGATTATTCTTCTTTATTTATAGCTAGCTGACAATTTTTTTCAGTTAAGTCGAAACTAAATATCAGTTAAATCAAGTAAGTAGTAGTTTTATCACATCAATCTTTTGTATTACCAGAAAATGAAACTTCTTTTAACTTAACAAGATGAAACAAGCAGAATAAAAACATAGTAGCTTTTAAGGTAAGCATTTTTCGTACAATACTGCATTTTTAAAAATTCTTGAAGTGACAATAAGACCACAGGCTTGTTCACTTTAGAGTAAATGTAAGTAATTCTTTTATGAGGACATTTTATTGATGGTTTACTAAAAAGATAAAAAATAAAATAGAAAAAGAAATTTTATGGCTAATGAGCTGAACACGTGTCTTAGCGATCAACAAGTTTATCAATGAAATTCCTGACAGTTTACACAATGAACCCCATTAGAAGCTATTAAAAATTAAACTGAGAAAGATAAATTCAGATAGTAATTCAACATTTTAATGTATAACTCTAAAAAATTTTATTTGCTTATGTTCCTTACAATCATCATAAAAACTGTTATGGAAATATTATTATTCTTCTTCTCTTTGGCCTTAGTCCTGCTTGGCAGTGGAGTCGGCACACCTGGATTTTATTTTGAATCGGCATTTTGCCCGATCATGGGCCTGGTTTGAATGTAGGCTCATGGCCTGCAGGCCGTGGTGTAGCATGTCCAGCCAATGCTTCCTTGGGCAGCCCCTCGAGTGAGACCCAGGTATCTCCAAATGTAGGCCCATGTGGATGATGGAATCAGCATCAGTGTGGAATACATGGTCATAGAGGCACAGGCAACACTCGCATGCTTTCTCACTGATCTCTGCAACACCATACCGGGCTCTGATGTCGACGTTGGGTACTCAGTTGAGTCTGGTAATGCCATTCATCCAACGCAGCATCCTGGTCTCCATAGTAGCAAATCAGCAGTCAATGACCTTTGTAGTTGGCCTGCACTCAGCACCCTATAACACGACAGGCTGGACGACGGTTCAATAAATCTTTGACTTGAGTCAGTCCTTGATGCATCAGTCACACAGCATACTTGTAATTGACCACCACTTCAGCCAAGCAGCATTGATGCATGCAACCGCTTCATGGCACAAGTCACTGTCAGCAGAGATCACAGAACCAAGATATTTAAAATGCTCAGCCTGGAGGAGGCCGATACCATTGACAACAATTGTGCCTTGCTCAGTTGAGTCTGTTGTCAAGTACTCCATCTTCCTCAGGTTCAGTCAGAGGCCGTGTTGTGCAAGGCAATTACACCACATCTGGACGAGCTGCTGCAGGTCGATCCTGTCAGTGGATATGAGGAGCACATTGTCAGCATACAGTAACATATATGGTACATGTCGCTGGATGTCTCATGTGATGATGTCCATGACAATAATGAAGAGAAGCGGGGAGAGAGTGGAGCCCTGGTAACACTAATGGAGATGTGGAATGGTTTCGAAGTCCCAGCGACGCCATGAACACGGCTTGTTGTATTGCAGTAGAGCAATTGCACCAAACTGATAAGTTTGGTGCAATTGCTCTACTGCAATTGCACCAAATAAGCTCATGCGGCACATGATCGAATGCCTTCTCAAGATCAAGAAAGGCAATGTGCAGCGGGATCCTCTTCTCATAATGCCTCTCAATGAGGAGTTGAACAGCAAGGACGGCATCTATCGTGCTGCATCCTTTGACGAAGCCAGCCTGGTTTACAGTGAGCTCCACAAGATTGCAGATCCGGCAGTCTAAGACACGCTCGAACAACTTCATAGTGTGCGAAAGAAGTCTGATTGGGCAGTAGTTTGAGCACTTTACCGTGCCTTTCTGTTTCCAGACAGGCATGGTAAAACTCTGTTGCCAGTTGGTGGCATCCTCTTCTCCTTGATGATCAGGTTGAAGAAAGCTGCAAGCCAGGTCGATGGGTTCCAACCTTTCGCCCTCCAAAGATCTACAGTGATATCATCTGATCCACATGTCCTGCCAGGCTTCATCCTCTTTAGTGCACTCTCAACCTCTTCCTTGGCAATTGTGCATAGGTCCAGCCGTGGTGGGGTTCCATGAGACATTCACCATCTTGCCCATCAAGCTCCTCATTGATTGTCTTATAGTGCACCGCTTGGGCTGCAGCAACAGCTTTCTTGGCACCATGGCTAGTGTCTCAGTATATCTGCCAGTTCTGCAGAGTCTTATTGTCGAGGAAGGCGCAATAGAGCTTCTTCTTTGCACGGACTTTTGATTTAACATCATCTATCCAGAGCCAATTGTCAAGCTTCACAAAGCGTCGACCTGGGATGGTACGGCCAAGTATCAACTGGGCAGCTCCCTGGATGGACTGTCTTGCCTTCTGCCAAGTCTCCTCAACAGTTATCATAGCTGGGAGATGAATATGTGTGACGGTCTCTGCCTCACTGCCACCTAGTCTCCACCACTTGATGTGCGGTGGGCTGGTTCAATTTTCGTCAGGCAGTTTTGGCAGATTGATGCAAGCGTTGCGATGATGGGTCGGTGTTGTGCTTCCACCATCTCATATGGCATGACCTTCATATCAATGATGGAGTGTAGGTCACATTGTCAAACTAACACATACTAACAATCTGTGATTTTGTGTCTCCACTGTAGAAAGTGGGCCTTGCATAAGTGACAGACATTTCTTGAACTGGGTGTTGGTGAGGACAAGATCATGGGAATCGGCAAAGTCAAGCACGCTTTCACCATCATCACTGCATTGACCAAAGCCCCTGCTGCCATGACATTGGCTTCCATCAGCAGTCTCACCAACATGGCCATAGAAGTCGCCACTGACAATGAGGTAGTCTGTAGCTGGCACGTCTCAGATCTGGTCACCGAGCAGCTGCCAGAATGCATCATTCTCAGTCTCCAGTTGCCCAGTTTGCAGTGCATAAGCAGTAAAAGCATGAATAGTCTGGTGAGGTGTCACAATGACAATCTTCATAAGACGGTCATCATATCGATGGACTGACTGAAAGCATTACAAATTCGCTCTGAGATGGCGATGCCTATGCCACTGTGGGTGCGAGGGCTGCCAAAGTAGATCAGCTTGTAGCCATGTTCCCTCCGCTCTAGCTCCATGTTGCAGGCCTTTTCCCCGCTCCATCTGGTTTCCTGTAGTGTGCAGATGTCAATGCATCACCTCCACAGGGCTGCTGCTACAAACCCGTGCCTTGCACACATCATACCAACATTGTGTGTTGCCACTCTCATCTGATCAATATTTTTCCCTCCTCGTATTTTGTGTTGTTTTTGAGTTTGCTGGACTAGCTTGCTTGCATCTGGATGCCGTCCCTGTGTCTCCAGAGCCCTTGCCAAGTTTTCATCTGGGCCGGGCCATGCCCTGCCATGTTGACTATGGTATGGCCGAATTGGAAAGAAAACTTTTTCCACAGGCTGAACTAGAGGCTGCCCTACGAAGATTTTGAGGTAGTGCAAGATCTCATTGTGGTGTCACCCCATAGAGACTGAATTGTAGAGATTATTGATACATTTTTCACATTATCATGCTTTATCAACACTCTACACTGTACTTACGAGATTTGTAATGGAGGGTTAACTCTAAACGCACAATTAGTTGTTGACCTTTTCTTTTCTTTTCTTTTCTTTTTTCTTTTTCTTTTTTTTAGGTGTCAGAATTTTTCATCAAGCTATTCAGACTTCAGTAGCTAATATTGAAAGATTGATCACGGGCCACATAAATTCATTAGACAGGCCGTATGTTGGCCATGCCTGCTCTAGCATTACCTATATCCTGTTGATTCAAATTTGGATCCATGTAGGGGTTAACGATGAGTTATTTAATACACCTTCTGGCCAGCCTGTAATAGGGCTTGTCATGCAGGAGGCATCCCATGCTCAGCTCACCCCAATAGCACAGGGAATCTCCAGGGATACCACGAGGAGGAATGGACACCACCCCCAAGATTGGAAATATTATCTTAAACAAATTTTAATTCATAAAATATAATTATTATTTATATAGTTAAAAATAAATGGGATTTACAATAGAAGTTATCAATATCAATTCCATGTTTTATAGTTGAAAACTTAATTTATAACAACATGTTTCAAGAAGCTGCATTAAGTACAATATATGAAAATACTACCCTAGTAAAAATAGTAGATCAAGTGGCTGCTTCCAAAATTTGAAATGGAACAATGAATTGACATTAAATTTTCTTAGGTTTGAAATGTCTTGTAGAAAAACTCTAAAAATATTAAGAACAATCTTTGACAGAAACAGTATATTGAAGACTCAAGTGTACTAAAGATCACTTCAATTGTATGACTCAAGTGTATGAGTGATATAAAACATTCAAAGATAAGGAAAATATGGAAGGTCCACAGTCAGTCAGACTAGTAATGGCGTGCAATGAAGTAATTGCCAGGATTCCAGGGGAAATCAGATGAGACTATCAGCAAACAATATGCAATCCACTTTGTTCTGTATATGTGTATCTTGAGATTGTCATAGATCAGGGGTCCCAACCTTTTTCTGGCATGGGTGCATTCGAGATTGCAAAATATTTTGTAACATATTTACTATAACATATTATATATTTATTATAAAAGCCAAATTAGTACAATCTTTGATACTGCATTTCATTTGCTAATTTCTCACAGTTGGGAGTGTAAGATTATAATCCCAATCGTAAATAATCTTCAAGGTTGGCATTAGTAAATTGAGATCTGATTTTTGATTTTATAATATTCATGATGGAAAATAAAGATTTGCACAAATATGTGGAACCAAAACAAGATTTGATTTTGAAGGCTCTTTTTTCAAAAGTTTATACTTTTTATGATCAACTAAATTCTAAAAGTTTTCATCCGTATTGTGAGATTTTAATATGATGTCATTTTGAAAATCTAAAATCTCTTCTTCAAATTTTGATGTTTCTTCTTGAAGAAGTTCTGCTATAGATTTAGCAGTTTCAGTAATGCCTACTTGTGTAGTAAAAGGATTCACAAAAATGTAGCCATGGGTTCGATGATGGTAAATTGCTGGAACCTACTTTCAACCTGTTCCAAAAGTTTTTAAGATGAATAATAAATAATGTTAGGTCAAAATTATTTTCACCAGTCACTGTTTTCATCCTTGGAAAGTGTACAAGAGAATTTTTCGACAAATTATTTATCTATTTATCCAAAACAGTATTTTGGTTTTGAATGCTTTTATAGAGCTAATTATTTCAGCTAAATTTATTTTTTCTGTGGAGATCCAGGTTCAATTTTTCACTTATGTCAGTTAAAAAAAAAAAGCAGGTCCATCAACTATTGTAAGTTATCTAATGGTTCAAACATTTGACCTTTGAAATAAGGAATTTTTTATCTTTTCCAATAGATCAAAAAATCAGCCAAGTGCTTTGGTGTTTACTTAACCATCTTATATCTGTATGTAAGATAAGGTCAGCTTGGGAAGATTTGTCCTTTTCTACAAGTTCTACAAGGGCTTTAAACAATCTGTATGATAAAGAATTTGCTCAAATTTTGTTAATTATTTTAACAACAACATTCATAACATGTTCAAAGGATAATATTTTGGCATACAATGATTCTTGATGTATGATGCAATGATAATACATAAAGTTCAGAAAGGATTCATCTTTTTTGCAATGGAAAGTGTGTAAGGAACCAAGTCTGAGCGTTATTTTTAGTTATTTTTTATTTTGCTTTTTATTCTATTTTGTTTGGGGCTTATGTTTTGTTAGGACGAATGTTTCTTCACCACTCACCTTAGAAACTTAAAAATAGAAGAAAGAGAACCAACTCACTGACGAAAAAAAAAGCGCTGTAGAAAAAACTTGCACACACTTGCGTTCCCAAGAAGAAAAAAGTAAGTCCACACTGAGAAAGAGGGGAGGAAGACCCCACAAGCACAACTTAGGAACATGCTAAACTGTAAAGAATAAAACATCCTGAAAAATTGTAAAAAAGAATAATTGTAAAAAAGAATAATGTAGCGAGGATTGTTGGGAAATAGGCTGCCAGGCAGAAAGGAAAAGTTTACTGTTAGCGATAAGTATGTAAATGAGGGGAGTGATCTCAATCAGAATTGTGATGTCACCTCATAGTATAAAGTCCGAACCTCAAGTGAAGATGACCGAGGTGAGCTTCTGATAGCAATGAGCTTGGTGAGCTTTGTAGCAGTGAACGAGAGAGATGTCTGATAGGATCAAATAGTTCCAAGGCGATTTTGAAGTTATTCGATTTGTGGATTGACGAATAGAGAAAGTTTTGAGAGTTGAGGAAATAGGTTCCTAGTATATTGAGGTGACGATTAGGATCTTTAATTCATAATAATTATTATTGTATATAATTTAAGTCTTTGAATTTTGTCGAATTCCAAAGGGGAATAGAATTAAGTTAGAAATTAGATTGAGTTGAGTTTTGTTGGTGTGATTCTTATTGATTTTCATTGAATAAATTGTTATTTGATTTTTACTAAATTTTGTAAATAGTTTATTACTAGAAATTAATTAAATATTTGATTTGTTATTGACAAACTTTGTCATTATTTAATTTCGATGCACGCTAAAAGTCCAGGCCTGGCACACTAACGTGAATCCGCATAAAGTACCCGTTACGGAATGGCTATTTCCGGCACACAGTCATGTCGATAATCGTTGGAAAAGTCAGAAAAATAAAATAGTACTTTACAACTGGTGCCCGAACAGGGACTCTAAGGTTAATATTGGACTTGGTTGCTTTCTTTCATAGACTTTGAATTTAGCTTTAGAGGAGTAACACCTCGTAAGTACAAAAATGGATGATAGTGCACCAGTAACCCGAGCCGAATATAACCAGTTACAACAGCAGTTGTCAGTGCTGTTGCAACAAGTGTCAACTTTGACGAATGCAGTGACTCATCTGACCTCATGTGTCACGTCTGGAACTGTTGAGCCTACAACACTGAACGTTACTAGTGCTGTACGGCCTGAAACTTCTACTCCAAGGCAAGATGTGTCTACAACCTCTATTACCTCAATGGTCTGGCTTCATCACCGCCGCCGCCAGCCATCCAATTTAACGGTAGGTCAGTATTAACTGCTAACGATTTCTTGCAGAACCTAGAACAGCATTTCCTGGTAAATCAAATACCGAACACTAGATGGGTAGATACTGCTGCTAGTTGTCTTCGCGGTAGCCCAGCAATGTGGTGGAAGAATGAAGGACGCCACCGAATCGGCAACAGTTGGCCGTTATTTAAACGATTTTTTTTTTACTCTGTACGCTCCTTTAGCCGACGAAGTAGCTGTCGCTAAAGAACTGTTTAGTTGCCAGTACACCAGAACCAATGGTGTCGGGCAGTTTATATGGACCACAGTTCAACTATACCGCACGTGGAGACCTTTAGCTCGTGACGAAGAAATAATTCAATGTATAGTTGCCCAGATGCCTGTACCGTTATGTGAGTATCTGGAAAATCACCGTTCTTACTCATTAAACGAGCTAGTATGCACTGCAAAAGAGTATGAATTCAGAAGAAATCAACAAAGTTCTTCTGACAGTGCAAATCCGATTAAGGACTGTCAAAAAATAAATAAACAGATGGAGCCGAAAAGTTTTGCACCAGCAAAGTCACCCATGACATGTTATTCATGTGGTGTGGTGGGGCATTTTTCGAGGGCTTGTCCAAAAGGGAAAAAACAACCTGATCAGACGAGTGTCAAGAGTCCCGAACGAAAAGTAACCTGGCAAAAGAAGGGTAACAGAAAAAGAAAACCGTTAAACTAGACGGGAGACAGCGAGAGGATGATCCTGTCTCTAGTATGGATCCAAATGCCTCCACCGTAAGACTAATAGTTAGTGAAGCTCCAAGTTGACTGAGGTAAACGTTTTTATTAATGGAGTACTTTACAGGGCAACTTGAGTTTTTCTTGCACAACTTCATAACTTCCCACTGAGCCAGACATCCATCAAAAAATCTTTAAACTGCCACAATAAGTTCTAATGCATCTTCACCCAGTCACTTAACGCTTTCAGATATGTGTTATGAATAATATGATTCATACATGTTCCAATGTCAACAAGGCTTTTCTTGCAAATTCCCAGTACATCTTCCTTAAAAAGACATAACACTTTTTAGTTAACATTAGGACCATCTGATTTTATCATCAAAAGTTTGTGCAGTAACAGGTTAGCATCATTGCATACACACATTATCAAAGCTATCAATGTTTCTGCATCTGCTCACCCAAGAAAACGTGTATTTAGGTGTCTGCAGACAACTTTTTTTTTGTACAGTACTTTCCACATTGCTGTTTTCATCATAACTAATTGTAAAGAATGAAAAGTGGGCTTCTTCTAGCATTTTTTTTTTCTTGGAAATAGGGAACCAATGCTTCAGTTATTAAATAGTGCAATTTCTTCTCACTCATTGATATTCCTTCAAAAAGTTTACTTTTTGGAAGCATTGCTTATAGTGTTGGAACCATATTATTAGAAGCAGCAAATGAGAAATTACTACATGTTATTTTAATGGCCCATACAAGTTCTGCATGGTATGCAGCATCTCTTGGATTATGCAAACTCACAGTTGCTGATCATTCTCCAGTCACACTGTCAGTATTACTTGGAATTTCATCATTTTTCGATGGGCCTGGGAAACTATCACCTGGTACAACCAATGTCTTGGACCATAAGCACAGGTAAATTTTTGTCTGTGCTTGGCAGTATCTCCATGATCAGAAAGTGCTTAGAAACATTTTTTCACTTGTACTATGCAATTACATACTTTACAAAATACAGCAGTGTCTGAACGTATAGTTGCCCATAATCCTACTGTACAATCTGCCTTGTCCTTTTGTTTCAACCAATCAGTTTGAAATTTGCACTTTGGTGGCATCAAATCATTGAGTGGATTCAAACCATTCCATCCATCATCTATATTCTTAATTTGGAACCTGCTATAAACCAACAGTTCATAGGTATCATTCTGTTACAGATTTTTATTGGTCAATCACAATTGGAAGTGAACAAATACACGTTGATCATGTGCTCAGTCACTTCTCTGCACGTGTTAAAACAGAAAAAATAAAATAAAAATTACCAATAAAATAAAGCAATACTTAGAAAATTAACTTTAAATATATATTATTTAGATTTATACAAAATATATTTACAATTCAATAGTTTAATGTATTTCAAAATTTTATTTGTATATAAATTTTCCATTTTATGTAATGTGACTATTATAGTACAGTAATTTGAAATAAAATTAACAACTCATTACGAACAAAATCAATCAAGAAGCAGCAGAAAACGAAACTTTTATGTGCATGATCAGAAACTGTTTATTTTTTAATGCTTCAAGATGTGTAAATATTGATTTAAAAATAAAAGAATAAATCTGAAATAAACAGATTTCAAATATACTAAGTAAAATAACATTTTATTAATGAACTTTTTCCTGCAGATGAATAAGAAGCAACACTGTTACAACGATGTTAATTTAATGAATATGCCGACCTATCAAACGGTGGGATATTTTCTGTTTTTTCTATTCCCTGTATATAATTTTACAAATCCATTTTTTATAATTGTTTAACATGCCACTTCAATTTTTCCAGTTGATTTGAAACAAAACACTCTTAACTTTGAATACTTTTATCTATATCTATCTATATTTTATATATTTTACTTATTAATTAAAAGCAAAATGTTCTGTCACCGCTGAAACTGAAACTGAAACTAACCTTTTACAAAGAAGTGCTATAAATAGAGATTCAACTCTGCCTGCATGAAATATAGGCCCAACCAAATCAATCAAGACCAACAAGTACTTTATCTGCACCTTCCCAAATAATATGTTTCAATTTTAATTTACATTAATTAATTAATTAATTAATTTTGATTTTATTTTTAATTTTAGCTACGGTTTTTGTTTCGATGTAAAGAACACTTTTAAAATTTTAATTTATTTTTAAATTTAATTATTATTTTTAGTTTAATTAACTGGGTACCTAGTTACATATAAAAACAGACAAATACCCAGTGCACAAAAGTATTCTCCCCCAAAGGCGAGCTGAACATGCTGGCATACCAAATGCCATGCTAATGGAATTTCATTGTATATTAATATAAATTTAAAAGCAGTAGCAGTCTTGTCAGCTTGAGAGATTAATCCCTTGGAGTAGGGTGTTTTCACCTGCAAAGGAATTTTAAGGATTTTCTTAGAAAACAGCCAAAAATGAAGGGAATGCAATTCTAAAAATTTTGATTTCAGCTATAATGACAATATGGCATGAGTATATAACTTTACTCAGCATTGGCTTCTGAAATTGTAATGAAAGGAATTTTTTTAAGTTCATAAAGAATTTTTTTTTACATATGTACAGATAATTCCATCTTTTGATTCTGACATTTCCTGATTTATTAATGCCTTTACATTTCCCTTTCCATAATTGTGTAAATTTCTTTATTAAAAACACTTTATTCACTTACAAAAACATGACATAAAATCAATTACATAATTAGCTATATCATATAAATAATTTCATGATTGAATTTAAATTAAATCGTAAATTTTATTTATGATTTAATTTAAATAAAAAAAAGATTTGTGCCACGTCATAAAAAATCGAACTTTCTTAAAGCAAGAAGGTAGAAAATTCAAAATAATTTAAACAGAATAAATCATGCACTCTGCCAGAGGAAGAATTAACCAGATGTGCAAGTCAAAAAAATTGGGAGGGTTGTGTACAGGACACAATCGCAATTGTTTAAGTGTGAATCAGTCTTTGTATTATTAGAAGAAGGATAAGGTGTAAATGAATAGAGACTTTCTGGTTATCACATTCCAAGTCAATATCTATTGATTTGGATGGTGGCACACTCCAAACATTTGTGTTTTATTGCACTCTCTATACAATCTGCATCGTTTGGCATTAGTCATTTTGGGCTTTTCTCATTTGTTTTCAATTTTTCTTTTCAATGATATACATTTCTGTTCATATTTTCTTTACAATTTCTTCGACATTATGAAAATTTTCTTCGACTTACACAGCTATTGGATTATAACTTTACAAATTCTACTTTAGCAATTATTATTGCTAAGTAGTATTGTTGATTCTGTTAATCTGTACAAATTGATACTGATTTTGACATCCTATTTCTTCTCCATCCAAAGTTTCACTGCATTGCCATTTTCAGTTTTCATGAGCAACTGCTACCCAAGCTGCACACCCCTGCTACCCACCATTTTAAATACAGACGTAAACTTCTATCCAACAAAATTTAAATCATGACTATCATTTATAGTTTACAATATATAAGTACAACAAATTTTGCCATTTGTTTGGTTACTCCAGTTATTGTAAACCTCCCTATACTGAATTAATTAATTAATTAAAATGCCTCAATGTCCTTTTTTCTTACTAAAATGTAAATTTTCGACTATAAATTCGTATCTTCTATTATCAGGACTTATTATACTGGCTTTACAGATAATGCTACAAAGTTTAACAGGTATATGGAATAAAATAATAATTGTTTTCTGTTAAACTTTGTAGCATTATCTATAAAGCCAGTATAATAAGTCCTGATAATAGAAGATACAAATTTATAGTCGAAAATTTACATTTTAGTATACTGAACTGAATTTAAAGACATGTTCGGATCAAAAGAGAACATGAATGGCAGATGGATTCCTTGATATTTATGGGTTCCCTGACTTTCCAGGTGTGTACGGACCCAGTATGTGAAAGGATTTTTGTTTCCTATAATTTAACAACACTGAGCAGCAGTTGTGGTTTTGAGTCCTGCTCAGGCCGAATATATTTTCTTCCAGAAACTTCTAGTCCAATAGTTCGTCTGGCTTTAAAAATATTTTTGATTAGTCCCACATCTTACTAATTAAGCACGTGGAAATGACCAAAAAGTGAGAAAAGTGAGGATACTTCAGAAAAGAGAATACAGGTGAGAAAAAATGAGTGACTCTGAGACCTGTAATAATAAATATTTAGTAGGGAATATGAATAAATTAATCCAAAAATATAAGCTATGATTTTTGATGATCAATTATTAAATACTACAAATATATATTCTCTTGAAATTAATTTACAAATATCAATCCTATCATCATAAACTATATAACTATGTAGATGTAAATTTTTAATCAAATTAAAAATAAAAATTGTAATGAAAACATAATGAAATACAAATGTTTTACTTACACTACCTCCCTGTGCAATACGAATGGCACTTCTTAAACCACTTTGAATCTGTCCCATATGTACAACTCCAGTAACCCCAACAATTTCCAACATGCCATCATAATGAGTTGGTTTAGAAAATAAATCTTCTTTTTCTGGACCCCAAGGATTTGCACCTGATCCCCAACTATAAAAAATGAAGAATAGTCTACTACAACACATGTAATGCATCTAAAATGTATATTAGGATATATTTTATAAGATGTATTTTTATCATTAAAATATTTGAAACATGCAATGCCATAATGTTGTAAATGCCAAAACAGAAACTTTTCAGGAGAGATAAAAAAACACTTTTTCGAATAAATGAATTCATTTCAACTTTACAATAAAATGGTAAAATCTTACTAGGTTACAAATTCTCTGGAATATCAAAATGATGTAAATATAAGCTGTAATGTTTTAAGCACCAAAAGTCACATGACTTGCACTCTGGTGGCTTAAATGTTATATCTTCACATAAATTCATCTTCAAAATACAGCCACTTATAGGGCCAATATCTCCACAATATTCTTTTATGGCAGAAAACATGGCATTTAGAATTTAATTCTTCAATAAACCATATTTAGAGAAAAATGGCATTTACAACATTATGGCATTACACACTTCATTTATTCCTTATTTTTCATAAACTGTCTTTTAATATCTTTTAAAATTTATCTTAATATTAATGAAGAGTATATCTTCATTAATATTTCAGTATATGAAAAGATCAATAATAAAAATTTAGGAAAAAGAAAAAACCATGTATTATTTTTGATTTATATAAAAGATTCATTTATATAAATGACTCAAAATTTTTATTCACATAATATACTATAAAGTGGATTTTTGGAACCAATAATCTAAGAATATTTTTTTTTTTTTTTACAATACTGGATAATGCTAAATTCAATAATTATAATTCAATAAGCATTAACAAATTTTCAATAGTCAGTCAATATTAATAATTTATCTATTTATATAATTTGATTTTTTGCTATTTTATATCTTGTACAGTAAGATCAGTTATGCAAAATCAATAATCAATTAGAAATTTTGCAAATTCAATTTAAAATTTATAAATAAAAACTTCAAAAAAGACCTGGTTTTATTTTCTGCTTTGTTCTATCTACAAGTATACTTATTAAATGTCAAATTACTATATTGCTTGAAATAGTCATAATTAAAGTGATAGAAATCAAGAAAAGAGAGCCAACATATAAATAAAATGGAAGAAAATACAAAATACAGGTGACCCATGTACAATACAAAGGCTATGTTCTTATAAAATTTCAAATAGTGCAAAATAATAATATACCAGACTAAGACTGGTACAACAGGAGGGTTGCATTGCAGAAGTCAACAAAAAATACACCAATTTGTTTTTAAACTATGAGAAATGTAATATTTATTAAAATTAATAATAACTAAATGAATATTTTATAATCTGTGGTACATATAGATGAAGCTTGCTCATTTATTTTCTTCTGGAGTGAAACTCAAACTCCTGCTTATTACACAGATGAATTATCAGTTATGTTACTAGGACATCTCCTGATCTGTTTTCAAATCTATTAATTTAAGATGTATAACCAGTAAGTGAGTTTGGTTGGAGGTCCAGGTAGTGTGTCTGGTAATACATCTGCATTAGTAAACAGAAACCTCAGATTTGAATCCTGCTGTGTTGAATGTTGACCTTTTCTTCCAGAATAGTCCAAATTATTAAATTTAATTCTAAAATTTGCATAATCATTAATATCAATACAAGATGGTAGCCTAACTGCCTACCTATAAACCTTGATATCATTACTTATTAGTTAATCAAAATATTGTATTAAATTTAATAATACAGGATAATAGCATAACTACCTACCTTTGATGCAAATTACTTAATATCTATATAATTAATTAGCCAAATTCTAGTCTGATAGTTAATATAGCTCTATCATTTGATTATAGATGAAGCAAACTCTAAAAACATTTAAACTAAATGTGTTTAATTGATACTTGAAGGTCAGACTATTTACAAAAGTGTTGATCGTTTTTAACTTTGTGAATTTTTTTACTTATTGTTTACCTTTGTTTTAAGAAGTATATTCTTCAATAAAACCCATGTTAACTGTTACTTCTGGTGTGTATAAAAAAGGATTAAGATAGACTCGAAAATTTTGATATTTTTGTAAATAGTCTGACCTTCAAGTATGAAGAAATATATCCTGAGTGATTACAGAAATTGTATCCATATGTGTTTAATTGGTTTTTTAAGCAATGTGGTGATTTATATTCTGTAAAAAATATAATATCAGAAAACTGATATATCAAATAAGCTATTTTTAACTGTTATATAGTACATTTCTGGATGGAAAAGATACCATATTGCAATACAATACAATACTGCAATATAAATGATACAAAACATTATAATTGGGCTGCAATTTTCAAATTGCAGAACTATACATTCCCACTGTTGTCCATCTGTCTGTCTTTCATTAATCTTGAGAATGGAGGTAGATATGTGAAAATCAAGAGTAGATATAGAAAACTTGGATGCTGTAGGCCCAATTAACTATTAAGAATAAACCAGACTGTCTTTCAACATTAAAGTTGTTTATTTGCAATGTTTTTAATTAGAAACAAGTACTTTTGACATTTCAAAATGTCATCTTCAGCAATTATGTACCTTGAAGCCTGTTACCGGTGTGCAATTAAATTCAAAAAACAAAAAATTAAAATTTCACAAACGTTTTCAAACCTTCAATGGTTCTTCTTCAGGCGGTGATGAATTTCCATTAGAATGTGATTAAATAAAGTGAAGTTGTCATCTTCAGGTTGAGTATATTCCATTTCAATTACAATTTTTAAAAAAGTATGTTAACAGATTCCAAACATTCCATTCAAATCATAGTATGTAGTTTTTACACAAAATTGAACAGATGAAACATGTTTTAATTTTAAACTTATTAATGTATTAATCTTAAAATGAAATGAGTAAACATGCAATAATTTTAAAATAAAAATAATAAAAACAAAAAATGTAACATTCTTAAAATATGAATATGTTATTTTAATTTGTAAATGTATTTTTTAACATATCTATTCTTTACAAAATGTTAAAATAATTGCATATTTTTTATTTATTTTTTTAAGTGTAACCCATACTTCTGTGATTTCAAGTGCAGGTTTGTTACACAGGGCTCTATCATCATTATACATAATGACTCCTGGAGAAAGATGGTTCTGCAATTTAAACATTGATTAAAGAGGTAATCTTCAGCCCATAAAGGTATAAAATCATTCTGTAATACCTTTCTGGTAAGATTAGTAGTAACTAAATATGTGACTTCCAGTCAGACTGGAAGTCACATGATTTCAATTCAAAATTTTCTCAAGAATGGAGTTAGATAGATAACTGGCATGACTTAATCATTATCAGGAAAAGTACAATGTACAGGGACAAGACACCACTAAAATTCAGATCAGATATTGAAAGCTTAGGAGTCAAGACCCTGATTAACTAAATACAAACTTCCCAAGATAACTACTTCCAACAATTTAACACCTCGTTGAATAATAACGATCCACGAAAAAACCTTTTTTACGAGGATTATTTTCACTATTAAGTGGAACTTAATAGTGAAAATAACCCTCGTAAAAAAGGTTTTTTCGTGGATCGTTACAAACTTCCCATTTGGACCAAAAGTCATGTGATATTGTTTTTAAATTAAAAGATGATTAAAAGTTGCAACCTGGCATTGTCACAATGTCACAATAAATAATAACTTGGAAACAGTATTAAGACAGGTTATCCATACTAGCATTGTGCTTACTACAAAAAGTATAAATAGATGGTCATATGACACATCTTGTTACTTTATAATTTCAGTTTTCCTAGGCCTTGCTTGCTTGTGATAGCTTGATTTCTGAGAATTAGATCATCTCAAGGTAATAATTATTGAAAATGGCATGATTTATAAATAGACACTTCTCTTGTAGTTATTGGACTTCAAAAAGATTTGAAAAATCCTGTAT
The DNA here is from genome assembly GCF_000671375.1 of Centruroides sculpturatus. NCBI lineage: Eukaryota > Metazoa > Arthropoda > Arachnida > Scorpiones > Buthidae > Centruroides > Centruroides sculpturatus. The sequence goes on along the minus strand of NW_019384644.1, from coordinate 655,754 downwards.
GTTATGATTAAGGAAAATTCCAAATACAAGAATTTTCTTATATATAAAATAGTTTACAATTTTATTATTTAAACTACTGTATTTTCTTGATTTTGCCTTCTATAAATGGTCACAAATAAAATTTCCAATTAATAGCTATGATTTTATAATTTATATCTCATAAAAGACAAATATGTATGTTAAACTTTTAAAATATAATTTAAAAACAACATTATGACCCCATTTTTAAAAAAGCACTATGTTTATTTTAATGTAGTAAATATGAGATGAAAGGAGACAACAAAATGAAATGATATTTGATTATTTATGGTCATTTCAAAAATAAATGCTATAACAACATAACAAAAATTATTTGTAGAATATAAATTTAAAAGTTATTTGGAGCAATTATTAAAAAAGTTCACATGTTTTAAATATTTGTATATCAAAATTATTTTTCTCCAAACCTTCTTTGCAGAACCTTCTAAACAGTTCTCCAGCAGCTTATTACTTTGATACAAAGAAGGTTTGGAGCTATACTTCTACTCCAGTATTAATAAGTAAGAAGAAAAAAAAAACAATTTTCTACTCATAATGTAAAAAATAAATTTTATATTTTAACACTAACTCATTAACTTGTTATAATTATTTGCATAATGTTTAGTAAAATTAATCTATTAAAGTGTAGCTAAATATGGCAAAAATCTTTAATTAAATATATATTTAATTAAAGATTTTTGCCAGAATCTGTATAGGTTATTGATATCTTCAATTCTATTACATATTCAAAACTATTATTTTTTACAGAAAATAATATTCAATTTATCAGTTTTCTTATTCTGGAACATTTTTCCTGTTTTATTTCTTAAAATTTTTTAAAAGAATTCAAATTAGATCTGTGAAATAGTTCAGTACATCTGTATTTATCAAATAGAACACCTACAGTAATTCTTTTATGTTTAAAATGTTTATTTCTGACTTTTTATTATTAAATATATTCTACTTTATAATATAATTAAATTTTAAATTAATTAACAGAACTACTAAACTCCCAAAATGTTGTTATTATTTTTTTATTTTTTGAAAAGAATTTAGTCATTTGAAATAATCCATCACAAGGTTTTATGTAAACAAAAAATAAATAATTTAGTCCTTTTCATATCAATAAATATATCCTACAGCTGTTTCACTTGGCTGTTAGACGGTTGTAAATTGTCTAAAATAACAAAAATAACTCTATGATATAGTTTTTTCATTTAGTTTACTTGCATTAAAATAAACAGAATTAAACTTTTCATTTAATTATTAAATCATAATCATCATCATATATTGAAAGTTTTTAATGTAGATATCTATAAAACAACAAACCTTAAAATATTAAGAATAATGATTCCTTCTACAGGAGGCAAATCAATAACTTTCCCATCAACTTCAAGTCTAATTTCTCTCTGTAAATCTTTCCATGTTTTCTTACTTACCATCTTTCTTAAACCCATTTTAACATAAACACTTTTATTATGAAGTCTGAAAACAGATTATAAGTAAAGAAATATTATTAAAATAATTTTTTTCTAATAAAAATAATTATATACACATACTGCATATTCAGTTTGTTTTCAATTTATTTCAATTCTATTTCATTAAAAAAATTTACATTACCTGCTATTAAATTTATTTGGATTTTCTTCTCTAGCATTATGAAAATCTAGACATAAATCAGCATCAATACCAATTCCAAAATAGTTATTCATCACAAAGATGGCAGTATCTTCAGATGTTGAACCAGAACTGTTACTAACACAGGCTTGCTTGTCTTCTGTCTTTTCATCAGAACGAAAAACAACTGTCCACCTGAAACATAAATCCATATTGAAGCAAAATTCAATATAAAATTATTAAAATATATTAAATTGTAAAGTAGTTATTATAAATTGTAGAATTTTAATTATTATATATTAAATACATTAACTTACACATTTTTTAAACAAATTTCTCAGCAACTTAATGTTTAAGCCACAATACAACATCTTACATTAAACTATTTGTACAATTCACAAAATTAATATATTCTAGTAAATTTAATGCCATTCACTACTTGTCTGATGAAATAATAGCTACATCAAGTGATATGTAATATATTACAACAAATTAACCCAAACAATATAATTTTACACTTATTAGTTTTAGATAATAGGATCTTTTTACACTTTTAACTGTGGCTCTTACTTCTCAGAAAAAAAATTATTAATAATTGATTTTATCATTAAGTGATTTATAGAAAAAAAAAACTAGGAGTTACAATTCATCATTGCCATCATTCAGTCAGTTATAAAGGCTCTTTCAAAATTTATAGGGTATATGTATAAAAAACAGACAGACAGTAATTTATTTTACAAAATATATAGTTTTCCTATAACAAAAATTAATATTTCATACATGACCACGGAAATAACCATTTCTTGAGAGAAGTCAGAAAACATAATATTCCATTTGAAACACATTTCAACCACTTCATCTTCTATTAGAGACATTGATTACTTAATAATCTTGTTAATACAGATAAATTACAACTTCTTATTCCAACTATAATGTTCTAACTTGTAAGTCTAGATTGAACAAGTTATCTAACTTCTAATTTCTCTAAACTTATGGGTGGTTTCAGATAATTCCACTTTAAAATTAGCATGTACCCAATAGCAATTCCCTAGTCTATGGTGTCTCAACACTTTTAATATGAATCACAAGATAAAATGAAATGACAAAATCTTTGGATTAATGGGTGTTTATGTTTGTATATAAATAATTTTTAGATTAATGCCAAACAATTGCTACATTATATCAGGCTGTAATAATGCTATTATTTAATGATTAAATATCAAGTAATTTGGCCTAGAGGTAGAAATCAGGTGCCATCTCTTGATAAATTTAATAATTATAATTTAATTAATACATAATAATTAATTTAGAAGGTTCTGGAAAAAAGAATCACCTGGAGCAGGACATGAACTTCCAACTTCCACTTGCCATATGAATATGTTACCAGTTATGCTATCTGGACTTTTATCCAATCTTCGAAATTTGTTTGGCATTAACCTAAAAATCAGGTTAATAGATGTTTAGATATGTATATATACATCATGTTGGGGTAAAGCAATAGCTGGCTGAGTGTCATGAAAAGAGTTAAAGGCTATGAGCACAGAAGTTGCCCTAGTTGGTGCTGCGAGTAACCAGTATGGTTATATCTAAATCAACAGTTCTGAAGGTGAAGATCAGATGAATGTTTGACAATGCATCCACATGACAAGTGGGAGTTGTGGATTTGAGTCCCATTCCAGGCCAATTCTTTTTGTTAGGGCACCCTTGGTAAGGAAAAAGGGGAGTGCACTTGTGTTTTTTCTTTGTGTGCCTGGATTTTTTATGGTGGAAGGTGTCTGTAAACTTGTATTGTGCTATTATCTGACTGTATATTTTCAAGGTATACAAACCTTGTTTTGTTTATGCAGTGTCTAGTTTCATTCAAGACCCCGTAATGTGGTGCTACAACATCTGGTACAACTGACAAGATACCTAATGATATAAGTTATGGAAATTTAGATATGGTGTCTATGAAAGTACAGTGAAGAGGTGTTCTTAGGTTCATGAAAACATTTGATAATGTTATGGCTGAGCTTGAGAAAGCTGCAATTGATAAAACTGTCTTAGATCTTTTGTGGAGTTGGCTTGTTTACAATCATGAAAGAATGCAAACGTTAGGTCCACTGATAAAGAGAGAGATTGCCCAGAATGATTATGCATCCGAGGATGATTTTTCGTCAGAAGCTGATTCTGTTGCTGACTAACAAAGAACATATACAGTGGGTGATCGGTTAATGAACAAATCGGATAACAAATACAGTGGAACCCCTGTTAACGAACGTCCTGGTTAACGACCAAATCAGTTAACAAACTTTTATTTTGCAAAAATTTTGCCTCGGATAACGAACATAACTGTATTTTGTGTCAAATTTTAGTTAGTGTTAGGTATGTGCGAGTTAAGCATTTCTTTTCCGAGTGTGTGTGCTATACTTCTTTTTTCAGTTTTGTGATTTATATATTTAATCAATATGGCATCAAAGAAAGAAAAAAGTCATAGTGGCAATAGAAAATGACAACGCAATATGAACGACAATGTGCTATCGCATTTGAGAAAAATTTTGATTAAAAGAGTAAGACAATCAACTTCAGAACAATTTCTTGTTCCTTATGGAAAGAGTTTGTTTCTTTGTTAAGTTATGGCAATGCAACACTTGGGCGATCTGCCTTCTGGGGGGTGTTTTTAAGGGAAACTGGCCCCTATTTAGGCGTTACAAACGTGGAGAAATTCCAGAAAACTACACATGGCCAGCCCGTCTGAGTGAGATGCGAACCCATGAACGAACTCCCCGTGTTCAAGGTACAAAGACCACTTAGCCACTGGTGGGTTTTTTACCGAAAGAGACTTCAACTCGAAGAATCTTCTGATCAAGTGCTACCCATTATTTTTTTTGGAGGGGATTCCCCTTCTAAGCATTAAGGTATATCTCTCTCTGTATATCTCCACTTTTCTGCCACCAACTATAACAAACGAAGGTATGTACAGTGCTATTTTATTAAACAAAGTTTACATGTTTGTTGCTGTAATGATAGATACTACGTTTTCGTACATTTTCATCAAAGAAAATTACTGTATATTACAACTAAAATAACAAAAATTTCGGAGACTAGAACGGATTAATTCCATTTGCATTAATTTCTATGGGAAAAATTGCTTCGGTTAACGAACAATTCAGTTAACGAACGGAGTCGCAGAACGGATTAAGTTCGTTAACCAGGGTTCCACTATACTTTCGCGAAAGATTTTTATGTTTGGACAATGAACAATGTTTGGATAACAAACATCTCACAGAATAAACACAAGAAGAACCAACATAAAATAATGAATACCGATTGGTCTTTCCTTGTCTTCAGGCAACAATTCGAAACTTTTTGGAGTGCAGGAGACATCGACATAAATGCTCAACCTGGTATATACTGATTGGATAGTATTCCTCCAAACTTGAAACTCACCTTTGATTCCAGCCTTTTATTTTTCTGACAGAAAGAATTTTTTTATAGTATTCGTGAGACTGTTGGACAAGCCTCGTTAAGTTTTGTGTCAGTTTTTATTTTTGAAAGGTAATAGTATAATAGCAAAGGTAAAGAGTGTGCAGAAGGTGTATGATGTTGCTGGGCAGTATGGCTTGAACAGGTCTACAGTAGGCCACAGTTCAATCTTATCTAAGAATGATACTATATAATCAAGAAGACTCAAGCAGCTGAAGGAGTAACAAAAATCACATCTGAAAAATAAAGAACATTGAAGATCTCATAATGGAACTTGAAACGGATCTGACAATAGAAGAACACCAAGAAACGTGGCAACGTGTTTTTCTTTGAAAAAGAGGATTAATGCCAATATCTGCTATTAATGATCTTTTGAAGAAGTGGGAGGATGTCAGAACAATGGTATTAGAATGGCATCCAAACCAGGTTGAGGCTTAGATATCTCTACAATTACAATGTTATTAATTACTTCTGAATAATCCTGAAGAAGAGAGAAAAGCAATTGACATTAGACAGATTCTTTAACCCCCACAAATGGAAAAACTATGACTAATAAAAATGCAAGACTGTGTATATATGTATTTTTATTACTACATATCAATAAACGTAGTAAGAAAGTATATATTTTTTTATTTTTTGGAGTTTCCAGAATGAATTAATCAAATTCTCATAAAAACGTATGGTAAATCGATAATCGGTTAATGAACAATTTGGATAGTGAACAAAGTCTTGGAACAGATTATGTTCATTAACTGATCACCCACTGTATATGCTGATGGAGGCCAGAGTAAAGATGTTAACCGAGGACATAGACAGTGGAAGAGGGTCTGTGGAAGAGTCATCAGCAGGTCAGAAGTCATAGTATCACTTGCCAAAGATAGAATTAGTGAAGTTTGATGGTAGGCCTAGAGGGTGGCTGAAGTTCTGAAGTCAGTTTAAAGGGATTCATGAGAATGAAGGGATCTCATTGGAGGATAAATTACAGTATTTGCTCTAGGTGACTAAGGAGAAATTCAAGGCATGGGAGGTTGCAGACACAGTTTCCAGGAAATGGTATAGAACTATCCCAAGTTGATAGCATATATAAAGAGCGATTTGGGAGTGATATTACTTTGATACATGTTTTTGTGAGAGAGATTTTGAAACTTGTCATGGACAATAAGAGCGAAATCACTGTGGCTGATTTGTATGATAGATTGGAGACTCATCTAAGAGCATTAGAGTCACTGGGAGTAATTTCACAGAAGTATGCCAACATGTTGTTTCCCATGGTGGAATCGTCACTACCATTAGTGACTCTGCAAAAATGGGAACTAGTTTGAATTATGAGTAATGATGAGCCAGATGTAGGCACATTGAGCCATTTGACATCATTCCTTAAGAGGGAAGTCAAATTGGAGGTCAGAATGGCCTCCAATTTGACCTCCCTCTTAACGAATGGCATCAGATGGCCAAATCTGGATTTACTGAGAAGCAATTGACCAGGGTCAAGAATCCTAAACCATCACTTGAAACCATACCCACAGTCACTGATTTGTTTTACAACCTTTACAGTCAAAACCAACAAGGGTGTATTTTCTGCAATCAAGATCACATGACCCAAGATTGCCCCGATGTTGACAAAATTAGGTTGAAAGATAGGAAGAAGCTAGTGTGTCAGGAAGGGGGATGCTGGATGCATTTGGAAAGGAATCATTTCTCTAGTATATGTAAATTGAAGAAGACTCATAAGTGTAAGATATGTAAACAGCCTCATCAACATGTCCTGTGTCTGGGAAAGGAAGAGGGACAATGATAGGAGTGGGAGAAGGGAGGCTATCTTGACTAGTCAGTGCATGAGAGAGGTTTTTCTTCAAACTTTGCTGGTTCATGTTTGTGGACAAACTCAATGGAAATTTATGGACATTGATCAACAAAAAATTGCAGCATTCTTATTTGTCTCAACAGGCAGTGGAGCTCTTAAAGCTTAGGCCCTGTGGGGAGGTGAGATTGTGCATTGTCTGTTCGGAGAAAAAAGACAGCCCAAAGGAAACACTGCATTTATGATATTGAGGTGGAAGGCTATGACTAGGAATTCCAGATTAGAATGACTATGTTGAATCAGTAATGGATCTTTGGTCTGTTTCCTCAAGTCAGGGATGGGCCATGGTTGAATCAGCTGATTCATGCTGGGATCAACCTCTGATTGTGAGGAGAAATCCAGAGAGATATTCATTTACTTATTGGAGCCAACATCACTGGGAGGCTCTTCACAGAAAAGATGTTTCTGATAGGCTCTGGGCCAATGGCCTTGAAACTAAGTTGGGTTGGGTGCATATGCACTCTCACGACTGTTGATATACAAGATCTTTGGAGGTTAGATGTTCTTAGATATAAGGTCTTTTTGAAAAATAAAGTAATTTTCTAAGGTTGATCTTGTGTCGAGTGATGGTGTAATAAGTTTAGTAATAAAGAAAGGCCAGCATAGTGCTCACAAGTTTATAGGTTAGACGTTCTTATCTTGGCATTATGGATCCAGTAGAAACTAAGAATAGCCAAAGCTATTCACAGCTGTGCGATAAAAAAGGTTTTCTGTAAAAAATTATCAGCCAGTAGAAACAGCACTTCTAATGGAGAGAGTTCATGATTGTCTGGTCATCAAGGTCACAGCAGTAGACCTGACTGGACTACTGTACCTCAAAGGAAACCAAAAGAATTGGTTTGTGATCTTTACTTGTGCTGTGTACCAGGCAGTATACCTTGAATTAGTGATTCCTTGTCTGCAAATGCTTTCATTCAGAGCCTAAAAAGGTTCATTGCAAGATGTGGATGGCCTTCCATTATGTACTCAAATAATGGAACAAATTTCAAAGGACTGGATAGGGTTATGAACAGACTCAACTGGGATGAAATACACAAGTGGACAGCAAAAGAAGAAATTGACTGGAGATTCAAACCCCAGTGCACATTGGTCAGATGGTTGGTGGGAGTGCCTTGTTCAGATTATTAAATGTTCCTTGTATCAAGTTCTGGGCAGGGCAAGTGTGGACTATGAAGAATTGATGACTATTCTCTGTAACTGTGAAAGCATGATTAATTCACAACCAGTGCATTTTTTGACATGGATCTAGTTTTATCTTGTACTCCATGACTTTGATCCACTCAGGATTTGTGGATCAAAGAATCGAAGGATATTAGGGTGTCCTTGGCAAGAAAAAGGAGAGCACATAGGTGTCTTTTATTTGTGACCAGTTTTTTATGGTGGAAGGTCTCTGCAAACTTGTACTGTGCTGTTATCTGACTGTATATTCCCAAGATAAATAAACCTTATGTTTTGTTTATGCTGTGTCTAGTTTCGTTCAAGACCCCAGTAACATGGTGTTACAGCCCCTTTCTTTAAGAACCTCCTAATTAATTATTAAATTTATCAAGGCCAAATTACTTGACAATTAATTATTAAATAGTAGCATTATTACAGCCCAATGTAATCTAGTAATCATTTGGCAAAATCTTTGTTTTTTTCATCAAGCTTTGAATTTTATAACATACTGAAATAAATATTCTATTTGAACATTCTTTTCTGATCATTCTCCTTGTGAGACTAATCGGGGGTAGGATGTTTATGAGTTCTTGACTCTCCTACCACTTACTCGACTCGAGACCTTGAGGTCTGGTCTTGCTTGTCTAAAGCAGTGTTTTTCAACCTTTTTGAATACGCGACCCCTTTACAAGTTAAAAAATTCTGGCGACTCCCCCTAGGGCCATATTAAAACTATATCAGTGATTTAAAAAATTATGTATTTAATTTTCTTTCTGTTGAGAGAAATTACTGTTGACTAAAATGAGAATTTAAGGAGAATCGACAATAACTGAAGACACGTATATTATGAATATTATGTTACTTCCTTCTTATAATAACAATGGGTTCGGAGAGCTGTTGACCTTTTTTTTTTAGGATAAGGGTTTTTCACTTCTACTTTTCTACTTATTATTTCTCTTTACAAGTCAGCTCAACACTTTTTCGGCAATCATTTTCTGGGGTGGGCCGTACCCACCCAGGCCCCTCCCAGGCGACACCCATCATTCGGACCTAAATGACAATCAAAAAACCACTATACTATATAATAAACAGGTACACCCTTCTCGCTGAAATTGTAGTTTTTTTTAATGTACAGTAGTGTAGGACCTACAAACACTTGTCTTTTTCTTTTACCCGTGACCCCTGGGGGTCGCGACCCACAGGTTGAAAAACACTGGTCTAAAGAATGGGTTGTTTTGAGTGGAAGAGTTTTAAAGTTAAGGATTGCTAGATCCTTATTTCACGTCAGGATCTGACACCAATCTATCATTTCCTTAGCGGATAGATACGTGTTTAATTTGAGGACAAAATTATCTCGAGCGATCTCATCGAGGACTTCAGGTTCAGTATGGAGATGATAATGTCGGAAGAAACGCACACCAATCCAAGTTCATTAACATTATACCCATTTATTGTTGAACATTTGTACATAGATAATTAATTAAGGAATTGAGGTTTCCTCTTGGGATTTTCAATCCGTAATTCATAAGTTTTGGGGTTGATAGCGGACAAAATGTATATTAGTCGCGACCCTAATCGCAAGTTGGAAATATTCGAGAGAGAGCTTACATATCCTCGCGAGTGGAATAGATACCTCTAGTTATAATGTTGATGTCGGGTTGATCCGAGTTCTCGTTCTTCCCAAGTTCGTAATTCAGTCCAAAGTTCAAAGTCAAAGTTTAAAGTCGTAATCAAAGTCTATTGAAGATGGTGGCAACGAGAGGCAGGTAATCCACATGTACACTCACAGTAGAGAAAAATAACTTTCCTCCCTGTGTCGTCATCGTACTTGCCTTTTATATGGGGGCTCTGTTCTCGAGATTTTCCCATATACGTCACAGGTGATGATCTTCTTTGACAATAGTAGGCAAAGTGACAAATTTATGACACAACGGTTAACTCATCTTCTGCAAGGAAGTATCCCCATGAGAACAGAGTTTTATGAGCGATTTTTATGGAAAAATTTGCCAGTTGTTTTTCTCTTTTTGAGTTAATCCTAACTTTTATAAAATCGTTTTGGTTTTGAAACAAAAACAGTAGATAAAAATAAATAAAAATATTCTAATCTTAAATCAGGGCCCTCACACTCCTGATTAAACTTATTCTCATGCTCACATTTCAAAATTCATCAGTTTGCTCTACAGTATTCAACATTTTAAAAAATCAAACATCAATCAATTCTGAAGATTTGAATATTACAGAATCATGACATTAAGATTCACAGTTGTTGATTTATTTAGCTAGAATAGAATGAATGATCAACTATAAGAGATAAATATTCAACTATTGCTTTAAAAGATGCAAAGATATATCAGTAGGAACCAAGGCTGCAGAGTCGGTAAAAAAAACACTCAACTCCAACTCCTGATAATTTTAGTAGGCCAACTCCGACTCTGGCAAAATTAAATACAAGTCATTTTATGGGGGGCAGAGGCGCTCATATGGGGTACCCTATGAACTCTGAAAGGAGCCTGGGGCATTTACCCAAATACTTTTATAGTTAGTATTTTTAATATTTAACTTACATTAGTATTTATTTGTAAAAAAAAATTGTTAACAAATATTTAATAAGAGGAGAAAGGGGGAGCAATAAAATTCTACATCTACATATATTTGACAGCATTTGCACTTCAATTTCACCCTTCCAGAAGAGTTAGTCCAACTAAAAAGTGTGCGATCTAGCTACTTCAGCCCCTTGTTCAGAATAGAAAAATATGTACTCTGATCAATTAGTCTGGCTCTTTCAGAAAAACAGAATACTTATTTAGAGCAGGGATAATAAAGGAATGATTCAAAAATATTCAAATTCAATTGGGTTAAAATAATTTAACTACTAAACACAAATACTATATATAATAACTAGCTGCAAGGACCCGCTTCGCTGGATTTTTATTTGTATGTAATATAGTTTTTTGTATATATAAAAGACTGTTTTTCTAAGTAATCTAGAATCTAGCTGCAAGGACCCGCTTCGCTGGGTTTTTAAAAAGTAACGATAGTGAAGATTAAGATAATTACATTATAGCCAATCTTACCCGTTTTCACAGAATGCAAGAATTAGGTCCCCCGTTTCCAGACTAATTAGAGACCTGGTCCCAATTCTATTTCTGAACGTCTCCTGTTCACGTCAAGTCAAACGAACTATTTTCAATGTTTCTGGAACGTTTACAATCGTTCTATAATCGAACCAATATTCAAATTTTATGTTCGAATTAAATTCGAACAAATTCAAACAAAACATTCAAAATAGAAAGCCACTTTCAACCATTTTCAGCCCCATATCTCCTGCATCCTTATAGCTATCGAGACGCAACCCCCCTGGTGCACGAATGGAGACTTGGGGCTACTACCACATACAAACACCATTCACATGCGATGGGTAGTTTAGGCGGAAAAGTGAAATATAGGGACATACATGTCCATTTTTATATATATATATATATATATAGATATAGATATAGATAATAAGAATACTACATATTTAATAAATTAAATTGATGCATTTTTTATTTAAAATAAATGAATTATAACAAAATACGAAAACATTTTTTAAAAAATTAATAAATATATAATAAATTTCTTTCATTTAAATAAAAAACTCCTCCCAACTTCGAGTCCATAGTCCTGGTAGGAACCATAATTAGCAAGAGGAAATACAATTAAACCTGTCTATCTCAAACATATTTGTTTCAAAAAATCTCTTTATCTAGAAATTAATTTTTTCCCCTATATTTTCACCATAAATTCAATATACAGTATATTTTCCATGTTTATCTCAAATAATTTTCTCCTAAAAGCTCTATCTCTCAAATTATGGACTGAAGTGTCAATTACAAAGTAGACGACTAAATTTTAATAGCATAAATTGCAAATTGCAGTTGAGAAACATCTCTTGCAATACAGTACATAGTTGCAGTTAATGCTGCTTTTCTCTAATTGGCTACGAGTTTGGCTTATGTCTTATTGGTTGAAGAAAGTCAGGCATCAGAAACTATTGACAAACTATTTGTTAAGGTATGTCAAAAATATTTTATTTATACTTATTAATAAAGGAATGTACTCTACTTGCTATTGTATTAATAAAATACCATACCTCCAATCAAACCTGTTTACCATGTAGGTGTGAGGACCCAAACAGTGTCTGGAAAGGAGGCATTCAACGGTTTTTTAAATGAATCACGTTTCATAATGTGAAAGAATGAAATTAAAGATCTGAAATAAACGATGAAAGTTTTTTTTTGTTAAAAGATTTAAAATGATAGCTAGATTAAAGTAAAAAAAAATATGGCCAGAGAGGAGTCATGTTCGGTCGCAAAGTTGACCTCTTCCGTGTCCTTCACAGGGTTTCAAATTGTCACCACACGACGATGAGAGACCAATGGAGGGGTGACTACAGTTGGAAAATCTATAAAACTGCGTTTTCAAGGACATTAAGAGTTCTTGGTTTGTAGTGCTCCCGTCAGTCAACAACACAGGCTTTTTTGACGCATTAGGATTTGGTTTTGCCACCCTGTCACGTCAAGAATCACCCAGGTGCAACTGATCATTGGAGGACATCTCTTCAAGTTCTGGTGCCCCGGGCTGTTGCTCTCTGCACCACCTGTTCCAGAAGAAACCCAATGATCGCCGGAACATTTGGACTTTCCCCTTTTTTTTTTTTTGAACTGTTGTGGTTGCCCACCGTTGAATAGGCGTTTCACTTGACATATTGAATAGCTGTAAGGAAATTTATGTATCTATTAAACGGTTTTAAAGGGTAAACTTATCTCAGTGAGTCCTTCCATGCCCACATGACTGTAAGACTGCTCGACTGTCGTGACACCTTACACCTTATCAGCCAACCTCACATAGGAACCTCTTATCTCAAAACCTGTCTATATAAAAATTTTTCTTGTTCCCATGTGATTGGAGATAGACATGCTCAACTATACTTAAAAGTTATTCCTTTAACATTCTATAATCTTCAAATTTAAAAGTAATGCAGAAAAAAATTAAATCCATTTTTACATCCCATCCCAGTACTTTTGAGCTTATAAGGTTCATCAGAAGAAGAAAAAAAAAAAATTACAAAACTGTCCTTTCAAATATCAAAAAATTTGAAATGAAAACAGTTTGTTTTTAATTTTAAAATTATTTTAAAATTATAAACTAATTACAGTAGTTTAATTCAATTACTTTATTAGTTTTTCTAAAGAAATTAAAAATATTAAATTTCTCTCCTGTCATTACCTATGTGTGTAGCAATGATTTGTGTTATATAACTTTTGTATTATTTTTCTAACAAATAAATGGCTATGATGTGGTGTCTCTATCAAGCCCCCCACTTTTTGGTTCGGTATGACTTTGAAACGGACCAAAGAAGTCAAGTATGATTTTAAACTTACTTGTAAGATATCCTACTCACTATCTGTGAACACATAACTTGCAACAGTGATATATTTAACATGTTATGGGCCAAGACACAGGTATTTACTGAGTGAATAGTGAGACAAAGTTTTATTTTACATAACGGGTTTATTTAGTGTACATGTACAAGAACAAAGACAAGATGGCCGACAGTATGAAAACAGTTATCATGAAGTTGAACAGGAATAATTATCCATCTTGGAGGTTTAAATGCTTTAGCTGCTACTTATTGACAGTGACTTATGGGATGTTGTATGCAATCCACCACCTGAGCCACAGACGAATGAATGGAAACTAAAAGATGGAAAAGCAAGAAGTAAAATCGGTCTCATGGTAGAAGATTTGCAATTACAGCTCATCAAAAAGGCTAAAACTTCAAAAGAAATGTGGGAATTGTTAGAAAAACACCATCAAAGATCAACACTTACACAAAAAGTAAGTCTGTATAAGAAATTATTTCACTTAAAATATAAAGAGGGGCAGAATATGAAAAGACATTTAAATTGTATAGAGGATTTAGTAGATGAGTTAACTGCTTTGAAAGAACAAATGAGTGACTGACTCATGGGAATTCTTATGTGAAAAGTTTGCCCAATAATTATAATACATTAATGACTGCTCTTGAGGCACGAGCAGATACAGACCTCACTCTTGTATTTGTAAAGATTAAGATCATGGAAGAGTATGAGAAGCAATCAAGAGGATCGCTTGGACATACCATGAATATGGATGAAGCCATGGCTTTGAAAACAATGGTCCATAAACAGAAAACTAGATGTTACTATTGTGGGGTGGTCTATTTGAAAAGGGATTGTCCTGAATTGGGCAGAGGAAAGGAAAAAAAAGAACACAAAGTAAAATTAACTGAAGTCCTGGAAAAGTCTGATCTGTTGGACAATAATGAAACACACGAATGCCACTCTGCATGTATGAGCACACAAAATATGCCATTAGGTATGAAACAATGTCTTGCTGTGAAGACTACAAGAGATGTTGATTAAGCAGCAACAGCTGACATGACAAACAACAGGAACTTCTTCAGAAAATTAAACAACAACAGCAATGAAATTGTTCGTGTGGCTGATGGAAGAGAAATGCCTGCAAGTGGAGTTGGACATGGTAAACTAATTTGTGATGAAGGCAAGTTAAAATTAGATAGTGTTTTATATGTACCACAACTAAATGGGAATTTATTGTCGGTCTTAAAAATGATACAAAGAGGTTATGATGTGTATTTTGACAGCAAAAAAATGCAGTGCTACATAAAACGAGATGGCAAGACACATGCAAAGGCTGAGCTTCAGGAATCACTATTTGTATTGAGCCAACACAATGCCTTACAAGTATTATCCATGCCCAAGAAACAGTGTGTACATCTGTGGCATTTCAGGTGTGACCACTGTGATCCATCTGTAATGCATTATATGGCTACTAAAAGTGTCAAGGGTGTGACAATTAATGAGGGTGGGTGCACTGTGGGATGCAAAAGTTACATGAAAAATAAAACGCTGCGGAAACCATTTCTAAAAGAATCGATGAATAGTAGTAGTACAAAGCTTGAGCTATTGCACAGTGACTTGTGTGGACCCATACAAGTGAGAACTCCTGGTGGAAATAGATATTACATAATGATTATAGATGATTACACTGGTTATACCAAAGTTTATCTGTTGAAGTCTAAGGCTAATGTAAAAATAAAGGAATATGTATACTATGTTGAAACACAAATGGGATGCAAGGTGAAAAAGTTCCGACTGATAGAGGGACTGAGTACATGGATGAAGATCTGCATAAATTTTTCAAGGAACATGGTTTTAAAGTTCAGACCACAGCACCAGATTTCCCTCAACAGAATGGCAAGGCAGAACGGAAAAATTGCTCTCTTTATGAGATGGTAAGAACAATGTTGCATGATGCAGAATTAGAAAAATGCTACTGGAGTGAGGCATTAATGATGGCAAATCATATCCAGAACAGATTACCATCAAAAAAGGACCCGATGACACCATATGAGAAATGGCAAGGTAAGAAGCCAAATATTGAGTACTTCTGCCGTTTTGGATGTATTGCTTACACAAGAGTTCCTTTAGGAGTAAGAAAGAAACTGGATGTAAAGGCAACTGAAACAAAATTTGCGGGATATGAAAGTGGCAGCAAGGCATATCGATTGCTGGATATCATAACCAAGAAAATCAAAATAAGTTGTGATGTTGTCTTCATAGAAGGAGATCCACATGAAAACATAGGCTCGACCAACAGTTCATCCTTCCCACATTACCACAATGAAGATGACAGCAAAAGCAAAGTGGAAGTTAACCTAAATGAAAGAGCCATCTTTAACAAGCAATCTGAGGATAATCTGCCACTCTGTCGCTCTATGAGAAACAACAAAGGTCATCCCCTAGACAGATTGATTGAGGCAATGCAAAGTACAGTTGTTTCTGAATCGAAAACCTATGATGAGGCTGTCAAAGGAAAAGATGCAAATGAGTGGATAAAGGCAATGGATGAGGAAATTTGTGCACTCAAGAAAAATGGAACATGGGTGATGGCCAAACCACCACCAGAAACAAATATTGTTGGAAGCAAGTGGATATATAAAATTAAACGTGATCCACATTGTAAACCGACAAGATACAAAGCCCGTCTGGTGGCACAAGGCTTCAGTCAAAAATATGGAGAGGATTATGACCAGGTATTTGCTCCAGTGGCAAAGCCAACAACCCTTAGGATCTTGCTCACTTTAGCAGCAAAACATAAAATGCATGTGAATCACTATGACATTGAGACAGCTTTCTTGAATGGCAACCTACACCACACAGTGTACATGCAGCAACCTAAAGGCTATGACACAGAAGAACCGAGCAAAATTTGCAAGCTTGTGAAAAACCTTTATGGATTGAAACAGGGAGCTACTGAGTGGAACAGAAAATCGCATAAAGTACTGACTGAATGCGGCTTTGTGCAGAGCATAAATGTCCCTTGTTTGTACACTGGAAAAAGATGCTACACAACAATGTACATCATTGTACATGTTGATGATGTAATTGCAGCATCAACCTCCAAAGAAGTGTTAGATTGGCTTGAAGTGGAAACTAACAAATATTTCCACATGAAAAACCTCAGAAATATTGATCATTACCTCAGAATCAAATTTGATCAAGATGGTGATGGAATATTCCATCTAAATCAAAAATATTTTATAACTGACAAACTAGTAGAATTTGGACTCCAAGGTGCAAAAAGCAGCAAGATTCCCCTTGATCCTGGATATTTCAAAATTAAAGAGAGGGGACCAAGAATGGAAAGTAACAAACTGTACCTCAAGGGTCTAGGTAGTTTACTGTGCCTTGCAACTAACATACTCTCAGATATATTGGCAGCAGTTTCCATCCTCACCCAATGTACTAAAGAACCAAGAGCAGCTGATTGGAATGAGGTGAAGAGGGTGTTTTGATATCTGAAGGGAACAGCTGATTGGAAGCTGAAATTGGGTGAGAAGAGCAATGAAGAACCACACCAGAATGTTTCATCGACTCAGACTGGGCAGATGATAACACAGATCAAAAGTTGCATACAGGGTATGTCTTTAAATATCAAGACAGTCCTGTATCCTGGTATAGTAAAAAGCAAAGCAATGTGTTACTGTCTTCGACTGAAGCTGAGTACATTGCACTTTGTGAAGCCACCCAGGAGGCTGCTTGGCTGAAGTGAGTGTTTCTGGACCTTGGGGAAACCATCGATAAGAAAGTAACTATGTACGAGGATAACCAAAGTTGAATGAAAGTGGCAAAAAATGATTGTGTGAATCAATGTACAAAGCATATTCATGTCAAATATCATTTTGTAAGAAGTGAAGTAAAGAATGGGAATGTATGTATTATGTACTGCCCTACCAAGGAAATGGTAGCAGACATTTTAACAAAACCAGTAGGAAAACACGTTAAATGTGCTAGACAACTTGGACTTAATGACTGTAAGCAAAATGGGACAAATCAATGAGGGAAAGTGTTAAATTTCTCTCCTGTCATTACCTATGTGTGTAGCAATGATTTGTATTATTTTTCTAACAAATAAACGGCCATGACATGGCATCTCTATCAAGTCCGGCACTTTTTGGTTCTGTATGACTGAAATGGACCAAAGTAGTCATGTAAACTTACTTGTAAGGTATCCTACTCACTATCTGTTAACACATAACTTGCAACAGTGATATATTATTTAACAAAAAATAAGAACTATTTTATAAAACTACAAAGTTTTAATCAAAAATCTTCCAATTCTACTAACTTCTGGTTTCTATGCATGCATCAGTGAGATGTTGGAAAGATAGATAAACTTGAATGCTTATGATGCCAATGAATTGACATCATAAACATTTCTTTGAATTTACATACCTAAAATGCCTATAACTAGTTGCCCATCTTACTGTAATGAATATCTTGTTAGTCATGCAAAGTTTTTTAGTTTCAAAAGTATAGCAAAAGTAGGCATGTATCATCATTGACAAGGTGGTAATACGTAAAATAAAAGTTATATAAATATCAGAGATTTTGTTTTTTTTTTTCATTTCATTGGCTTTTGATATTTTTTATTTAACCATATCATTTGAATTTTCCATGGTTGTGTGAATGTTACATTCACACAACCATGGAACACAAAACATTCCCTTATTTGTAGCAATGCATTGCAGCATTGCTACAAATAACGGAATGTTTGTTATACAAACTCTTCATGCTGGAAAATTAGGTAACGTGTTGATTTTCTCACTAAAGAAGGGAATAGTTTGCAAACTGATCTGGATCTCATTTGGTAATTCAAAATGGAAGAAATCACATATTTTGTTATTCTCTACAACTTTTTAATTGACATTGATGCTCCATTCCAATTAGGGATAGAGAATGTTTCTGTCCCTCACAACCTAAGGAGAAGATATGAAATGTAGTATGTCAGTTTACTTCATGCTCAACTTAATATACACTGGCAAAGGACCTCAGCAGCTGCACTATTTATTTTTGAAATACTCAGCTATAGAAAGACTTTTGTTACCACTCTTTATACTGTAAATATTGTTAGTGAAGCTGAAAACATTAATAAAATTTGTGAAAGAATTGCTATTTCAGTCCTCTTTATCAAGATTTTACTTTCTCAGCACTTGTTACTTCATAATTAAAAAACTACTAGGAAAGTAAATTCTCCAGAGTGAGAACTTGTTTTTCTAACAGTTCTGAAAAATGTATTATACTAAACTTTACAAAAAATTCAACCTAATCAACTTAAGTAAAATTATTCACTTTACTAGATTCACAGGAATATAAACAAACTTATCACAGGTATGTAATTTAATATGCATTATATAAATTTTACAATTTTTTCAGTAGTAGTTAAACTGTCAATACATGATGCTGATAGGAAAAAATAATAAATGTCTTTGAGTATAACCAGTGAGACAAAATAATTTAATTACAGATATAAATAATTTGTCATAAAAATTTTAGAATATATAATTTATAATTTAAAAATAAATAATTGTATCTTTAAATAAATTAATTATTTAAAATTATATATTTACCTATCTAATCTTATCTCTTCTGCATCAATAACATCTTTGAGCAAAGTTAATGGATCTTCTCCTCCAGTGTAACCTGGTCCCCAACGAAGTACACGAGCTAAATCATTACCAGTTCCTAAAGGTACAATGGCACAAGCAGGAGACTGGCATTCAGAATCTTGACCGACATTATCTAAACACTGAAGAACCCAACCTACTGTTCCATCACCTCCACAAACTAAAATTTTGTAATCTCTAATATGCCGAAACACATATAACCTAAATAAAAATTTAATTTTCGATTATAAATATTGAAAATATTTTCAAGTATAATTTAAACCTTAGCTAATTACTAAAAATTAATAAGAAAATTTAGAAATTCTCATTATGGATTATTAAACAGTAAATAAAATCAGAAAACTCTCCATAAAAAGAATTATTCAATAAAAAAACCAATCATATTGCTAATAATGTGAAAAGTTTTTTAATTACCCAGGAAGAGGACCACCATTTTCTAAGTCATAAACTTGATAAGGATTTAATAACTTTCGAAATGAAGAAATTAATTCCAGCCCTTGACAGCCTCCACTTTTGACATTAACAAAAACAAGTAATGGCTACAAAAATAAATTGAAATAATTTAAAATCAATTACACACTATATTTTTTTTACAGTAAATAGGAATTTAAAAAATTACAGATACTTGCTACTTTAACAAAATAACTTATTTATTTTTTTAGTATTTTGTTATCGTTAATTTATTTAAAAAAATATTAAATTTGATTCAATATTATAAATTTCAAGTAGATTTTTAATACAGTAGAGTCCCATACAATGAACAAATAAAGCAAGCAACACCCTTGAATTTTGTCGATCAGAGGTATACTTTTTTTTCAACTTATAGGCCAAGGTTTAAACTTTCATAAATTGTGTGATAATACAAGTTTCAATAACACGATTTTTTATAATGCATAATGAATCCCCCCGCATTGTACGGAACTCTACTGTATATTCTCAAAGTTTTAAATTTATTACTGATGAAATACAGTAAACAGTAGTTAACTCAAAGTGGAAGGAATAGAGAGTAGAAAATTTTGAATTATGAAAACTACAATTATTTTAATAAAATCATAAATATCCATACAAACAATATATTTAGACTTGAATACATATTAGTTTGTTAAAAGACCTATACATCTGTGTAATTGGAAAAACATTAAATAGCCATAAATAAAATAAAATTAAAATATATTTGCTTTCTTCACTTACAAAGTATTTCTTCCATTGATTATATACAGTTGTTAATAATTTTTTAATTTCTCAATACATACTTTCAATATAAATTCTCATTTAAAGTAATCATCATAAAAATCATAGTTAAAATTAAAAAATATACTTACTCTAATTCCATTAGGAATCATTTCAGGAATTATATTTGGTAACAGAAGAACTAAAAGTGCTTTATCTTCATATTTAGTTTCTCGAAGCATATAAAATGCCTTAACAGCAATATCTGCATTATCATAAGTAATAATTAAAGAACCATATTCATAATATATAGGACCTATCTGACGAAATTTATAAGCTGAAAAAGAAAAAATATATGTCAATAAATGCTGCTACTAGATACATACAAAACTACAAAATTTATATTCTAATTATGAAATAAAAATAATAATAATAGTTTTTAGACTAACGTTTTCCAAGAAGATCTACTAAAATATTTTCATATTGACGTTCTGATAAATTAGGAGGAAGATTTCCTACAAACAGGGCAACAGTAGAACTATGTAAATCTTCCTTTTGTCTTAAATAAAACCTAGTCAGTTCTTTTTGCCTGACAGATTCCTGAAAATAATAAAATATTATTTATATATTATTTTAAATACACTTTTTCTTAATATAGGTAATGAACAATTACAAAACTTAATTATGCTAATTAAATTAACACAATTAAAATAACATTATCTTCAAGTATTATTGTGAATATTTTAAAAAAACAAAATATATTTGGGCCAAATTTTTTCATTAAAGTTTACTCTTAACACTTTTATAATAAAATAAAAATAATATTCAAACAGAACAAAGTCACAATTTTTAATTTTTTTTTTGGAAAATAGGGACCTTGTTTAAAAACTTCTTATAAAAATTAATAATATAACAAACTTAATACAGTAAAATTAAATAATATAAAACAAAATAAATAAATAAAAATTATTCTAAGAAAATAAAATTGAATGAAAAATGATTGACTTATAATTTTCATGAAATAAAATTAATTTTGAATTATTAACATTTAATTATTAGTAATACTCAACAAATTCAGAAAGATTGAAATAGGAAAATTGCAAGCAATTCTTTTATAAATTACTAATTTTCCTAAAATAAAAATATTTTCAGATTGCCATTAAAAAAAATGGATTAATATCAAAAAACTACTAAACAATTTTTTTGACTTTGGTATATATTTTACTAAGAATAAACGAATGAATAAATTTTAATAAGAATAAATAATTTTCCTAATATAACAATGTTTTCAGCTTGTTTATAAGCAATCTTCATTTTTAAATTTTAATGAACATTGAAAATTTAATCCTAGAATATGTGCTGATATATATGTTATTATACAATTATATGTTCCATGTTTTTTGGAATGTAATTCTAAAGAAGACAAAATAAAATGTTCATCTCTAAATCAAATATCTACTTATACTATTTTTTTTAAAGCAGAAACATAAATTTATTCCATTCAGTATGTGACCATATATTACTACTGTTTTTATTAATTTTCTTATCGATTTGTTAATAACTCCAATATAAAAATGATTAAACTATAAATTCTGTGATAAGAATGAGATAACACAAACTCCTACACTTTCATGCTGGCTCTCTTCTTAGCACAATAGCTACTCTAGTGCTTACACACTTTGACAAAATGAAAAATGATTTGCAATAAATTATGGGAACTTTTTTAAAATGGCAGAAAAACTTTGAACTTAAAATTTATATTTTTCATTTTAATTTTGCATTTAATTTTTTTAATATTCAATATTAATGTCTTATCTACCTGCTATTATTTAAAGCCATTTGCTTCCATACTTCTGTTTTTATCTTATTTTAATAATTTGGGTTTTTTTCATAAAGAATAGGATAAATCTGGTATCCTCCAACAGTTTTTCAACAGTATCAGACCATCTAATATTTGCCATTTTTTTGCATCTTTTGAAATTTTCACATCATGCTGTATGTGGTGCTAAAAATGAAGGATAAAAATATGATGTCACACTTGAAATTAAGGGTGCTGCATGCTGATTGGCTGCACAGAATCACTGTGAAGAAATATACATTATACGAGTACTCTGTCACCAAAGTACTTAAAGGTAAATTTTACAGCAAGCAGTGACAAAGGTAATTGAATTGCCTCAAAATTAGGTTAAGTGGAAAGCTAGCATCAGATAAATTTAAGTTTATAATAGATTTGAAATGATTAAAAAATGTAAGACTTTCATAATTTCTAGAATTGTTAAAGTTTCATAAATTATCAAATAAAATAAAAATGAAGCTGAAGCAATTCATATTTTAAAAATATATTTGAAGGTAAGTAACTAACCTATAATATTAACATATACTGGTACAATAAAATATTCTTCTTTAAAAATTTTTTATAATTATTTATGACTTTTCATTTTTATTATTACAAAAATAGCTGTTACCCATGACTTCGTCTGCACAAATTTTGCAAGCAAACCCCATTAATATTCAGTATTTCAACAAACATAGTAATTGTTATGTAACACCTACCACTGAGAATCAAACAAACTGTTTTCAATTTGATCAATTTTCTGAAACATTTACAATCGTTCTATAATCAAACCAATATGCAATAACAAATTTGAATTTAAAACAGTTTGAACATTTGGTTAAAAAATTGAAATATATAAAAATATTTATAACAATGTCTGAAATGCTATCAATTTAATACACCTAAGTACTCAGTGAAGACTAAATGTAGTTGAAAACAAAAAATCACATCTAAAATAGTACAATAAAAGCCATTCTTCAGCTTAACCCTTAATGCTCTCCCTCTTCCCCCTTGGGGGAATTTCCAAAAATCCCTTCTTAATGTGCTTTCATGATGTACCCTAACTGTGTACCAAATTTCACCTCTTTAGGTTCAGCAGTTTGCTCTGGGCAATGATGAATCAATCACTCAGTTAGTCAGTCAGTCAGTCAGGACAAGTAATTTTATATATTTAGATAAACAAATCATGATCACTACATTCAAAAATGTGTTCCTGAAAGTGATAGTTATCAGATATTTTTGAGTTTAACTTTGTATCGATTAATAAATAAAGTTCACCATTGCTTTTCTTCAAAACAGACATTGTCATATTTGGATTTTTAGAATATTTGACAAATTGATAAATGTTAAATCTCAATAAAATAAATTTTAATTAGTCAAATTTAGTTAATAAAATTCAATTATAAAATATTTTAAAATTGAAATAGGCCTCTATAGGTTCCAGATTATTACTTTGAATCCTTCAAAAAAATTTATAAATAAATCTTTGTTAGAACCAAAATCTAAATCAGTAATGTATGATATTTATGACATTGCAGAAATCATAAAGTATATTTATAGAAAAATACAAAAGTTTTTATATATATAAATTTTTATGATATTAAAGAATTATTTATACCCTCGCTACATTCTTCAAAAGTTCCCATGGAGATTCTTGATTGTCCATTACTCTTTCATGAACAGCTACAAATTTAAAATAATATTTAATATTTATTTAAATAGCTTATATATATATAAACAAATAAAAAAAGCTTAAATTATTTTTATATTAAAAAAATTCAGAAACTGAGTTGCATAACTTTTCCAGCTGTTACAAGATTTTATTTTAAAAATAACTTTTATATTATTAAACATAATAAATAATGTTGTATGTGGCACTATCTGTTATGAGATTTTATTATGAAACTTTATATATTACAGTAGAGCGTCATTTATCCAAATCAATTGGGGACTGGGGTTGTTCGGATAACTTAATTTTGGATAACCGATTATGTACGAAAAATATATTAACCTATCCTATGTTGAAATTTTTCTCTGTTGCATGTCACTTTGTGTTTAATTTTTGTCGATGTTAAGCCTAACGAAAACTTTTTAAAATAATAATCGTGGCTATTGTATTGTTAAAAATTATTTTTTTATTTTGTACAAACAAAATAAATATATTGAAAAATATAAAAACCAAAAAAATATACTTTAGAAGTTGATCTAGTATCTAAAACGTTCGATTCAGCATGACACACAGTCCTCAGAAAAACACCACACAAAAGTGCCAGTGCTGCCATCTAAAACACACACACCAACAAAAAAAATATTGGAGTAGCCCAAGATATAGCCAAAGATTGCAGCGCCACAGCACTAGCGAAAATTTAAATTTGCCGATTGGAATGCTTTTGGATAACCGACTTTCGGATAAACAACGCTCTACTGTAAATATGAAGAAGAAAAATTATCATTAACATTATACAATAATAATCTACTTACATCCCTTATCTAAAGTAACTTCACTAAGACGGAATTTATTGATATCAGCAGGATCCAATCCATATTTTTCCATTGTTGTTATCATGATCTCCTCTACACTAGTGTCACTGGTAACATCAATTACTTGGTGGCTTTCCATAACACTTAAAAAATAGATTGAATTTGTTATTGCTTAACTAAAAAAATACATACTATTTTAATGCTAACTTTTTAATACATTTATAATTATTATATATAAACTATTGCGTTGTTCGGAAAGTAAGTTCATTTTTTTTACCACTAGACAGATTAGTGGTATTTTACCCGCCATTTTCGTTCTAAACCGTATTATCATTATATATTTTGACAGCTAACATTTTATGGCTTATTTGTAAAAAATTTTGTTTGATTTCGTGCAATTGTTTATTTTTTGTGTCCCATCAAATATGGAAGATCGAAAGTAGCATCTTCGGCATATTTTGCTTTTTTATTACCAAAAAAATAAAAATGCTGTTCAAGCAAGAAAAAAATCGTGTGACATGTATGGTGGAGATGTGTTGACAGAACGACAGTGCCAAAACTGGTTTACAAAGTTTCGTTCTGGCAATTTCAGTATTGAAGATGCACCACGTTATGGATGGCCAATTGAAGCCAATGAAAACAAAATAAAAGTACCGATTGAAGCAAACTGCGGAATAACAACACGTGAAATCACTAAGAGATAAAATTTGCCAAACTGAACTGTTTATGAGTACTTGAAACAAATTGATTTGGTTTCAAAGCTTGATATATGAAATCCATGAGTTCTTAAAGAGAAATGCTCTATTTGGTGGGATATTAAGGAAATTTTTTTTGGAGCTTTTACCAGACAATTTAACAATTAATTCGAAAGTGTACTGCATTCGAGTAAACAAATTGCGTAATATCATCAAACAGAAAAAGCCAGCCAGAATTGATAAAAAAAACAGCTGTAGTGTTTTACCACAATAATGTCAAATTTCACACAAGTTTGCTAACTCGTCAGAAACTGTTATAACTTAGATGGGACGTGCTATCACACCAACCATATTCACCAGATCGAGCACACTCAGATTATTACTTGTTCCAGTCTGTACAATTTTTTTTTAATTGTAAGACATTTACTTGAAATGACAATGTCAAAAATCACTTGGATCGGTTTTTTGTAAGCAATGATCAAAACTTTTATGAATGTGAAATCGTGCTTCTACCAGAAACGATGACAACAGGTATTTGACCAAAATGATCAACATATAATTCAATAAAATATTTATTTATCATAAGAATATTGCGTTTTTTTCATAGGAAAAAAACGAACTTACTTTCCGAACAACCCAATAATTAAAGCTATCTTATAAAATGTTAATTTAAAATTTCCTAATTCAGAGAACTTGTCATTTCCATAACTACGAAATACATATTGACCATAAGTGATATTTAAATATGAGGGCTATTACAAAATCAACCTCTAATTAGCTAGTGAAAATAAATCTGTTCCCATAGCAATATGTCACATTGCATACAGAAGTAGCAAAATGCTAACTCACTGTCCATTGTTTTTTATTTTATTTGTGAATGAGTTATTACTGAGTAAATAGAGATCTTATTATCAACATTCCTGCCCACTGTGAGGTAGAGTACTTGGTGTGATATGTTTTCTTCAAGCAGAAGAATACAGCTCTGCCAAGATTCATCATTGACTGTGTTAGGTCTACAGTGATATCATAAAATTATATGTCTTCACTTACTGTGACAACATTACAAATGACAGTTCAGTGAAAGATTAATGTAGAAAATTCAGGGGTGAGTGCACAGATGTGCATGAAAGTGTGGACAAAGATGACACTCAATTTTGACTAATGAACTCATTAAAAAAGTTGACCAAATTATGCATAATAAACATTATTTCACAATTTCAGAACTTTCTCACAAATTTCCTGAAATTTTGAGGACTATTCTATTTTGTATTGTCACAGAGAGATTAGGTTTACCACAAGTTCTGTTCCACATGGATACCAAAACAATTGATATTGTTCACAAAACTCCGAATATGGGCTCAGCTTTGATGCTTATTCTGTGCTACTGAGAAGAAGAAGATGACAAATTTCTTGACAGAATTGTAACTGGGTATGAAACATGGGTTTAATTCCTGAATACAAAGATGAAAGTTTCTTTGTGGTTTTGTGAAAGATGAGAAATGCATTACAAATGAGACAAGGTAAATACCAGTCAAATTGCATTTTTTTCAATTGAATAAAGGGAATAGATATCAGTCTGCCCATTATAGAGAACAAAAGTGTATTTACACTAATTCCCCACTCTTGCTCAATCTTCCCGTGACAATTAATTATTACATGATTCAGCTTAAATAACACTATCACTACTTGTGAACAAGAAAGAAAGAGAAGAATGAAGACTGGTAAGAGAGTATACCAATGGCTGGGATTGGGGTCCTGGTAACAAAAAATAATATGGATGATGATCGTGGTATGGACGATAGATGTTTAATCCGTTTACATCAGAGTAATGATAACATGTTATCATTAAATATTGCTGAGGAAAGTTTTCTTTGGCTTGGATGGGATAGTTCACTTACTTAGTTCTGTATGATTATACTACTTAGCTTGGTGTCACTGTTCACATGTGGTCTACACTGAGTATCTTTGCTTTCCTATCTCTCTAGGCCTCAGAGTCTTGGTTGCTTCTCAACCCACTCAATCTCCCTCACTAGACCTCTTGTTGGTGAAAAATCCAAAAGTGACTCTCCTTAACTCCCGTTTTTCCAGGTCCCCTTGAGCAGGACCCTTTCTTTTCCTATTTGTATTCTGGCCAGTCAGGACCCACAAATGGTAGATCTCCTGTCATGTGACAGGAAAGGGTTGAAGACAGAAGGAAGAAGAATTACAGGAACAAAGAACTGAGTTCCTATTCTATATACAACAACAAACAGGCAGACAGCCACAGTTTCTTGGCTTATAAATCAGTAATTATTTCTTACTATCCTTCTTCTTTGAATCCAAAAAGAAAAATAACTATACTGTTAGCTACAGTCTGGTTGGTTCCTACTGTTTTTGGATATCTGTCCTGAGTCTCTTTAGTAAATTACATGCTAAAGTTTTGCAATACAGGTATACCTCGACTTACGTCGTTTCGAGTTACATTGTTCCCGATTATATGTCGTTTGTCAAAAAAGTATATGGAAAAATTAAAGTCAAGTTTAAGTAATTTTATTTGACTTTATGTCTGTCCGCCACAAATATTGAAGTCGTAATATCACTAGAAAAATGTTTAAAGCACATAAAATCATATTATAATATATACATTTACAAGTATATACTGTATTTACAGTACATGCATTCGTAAATTTAAATTACTTTTTTTTGTACTATATTAAAAACTAAAATTTATTTGTTTGTAAGCTTAAAATAGATCCTTATTAACCATATATTATTAAAAATACATTAATAAATAAAATACAGAACGGGAATTGGTAATTTATGGTTTAGCCTAGTGGCAAGTAGATTCGGAAACAAGTAAATTCGACTTATGTCGTTTTTCGACTTAAGTCGTTCTCCTGGAACCAATTACCGACGTAAGGCGAGGTATACCTGTATTAAATAAAAAAAGCTGTCTTTTTTTTTATAGGTTTAATTCTTTTCAACCTTGTTTGTAGAAAAAATTGTAGTTCTCTTCATCAATATAATAACAAAAGATTTTGAATAGCCATTAAAATAGTATGAATACACATAAAAATGGCAAAACTTCCCTGTAGTTGTTGACGATAAAAGTTATCTTTCAAATAATGAGAATTATGCAATATTGTTAGCTTTGCCACTAAACTGATCTAATTTAAGTGATATGCTTACTCTAGTATCATTAATTTCTTTAATTATTTTATTAAATTTATTTTTATTTTTAAAAGATAAATGCATAGTTTATATAAGTAGGCTTGCTGGATGTTCCGGTTTGACCAGGACAGTCACAGCATTGTATCCAGTTTGTAATTTTGTCCAAGTTAAAGGAAAAGTACCAAAAATTTATATAAATTAATTTGAAATACAGAGAAACAACTTTCAGAAGTGCCTTAAGTCAAGAAATGTGGCTATAGTGTGTCTTGACCGTGACATCTTGTTCCAGTATGGCAGTTCCACACTATTCTATTCCAA
This sequence comes from Centruroides sculpturatus, assembly GCF_000671375.1. Classification (NCBI taxonomy): domain Eukaryota; kingdom Metazoa; phylum Arthropoda; class Arachnida; order Scorpiones; family Buthidae; genus Centruroides; species Centruroides sculpturatus. The sequence goes on along the minus strand of NW_019384644.1, from coordinate 626,913 downwards.
TGATCCATTGCCTTCAACCTTCTCCTATCAAATAAGAGCAAAGACAGAATGCTGTGTGCCTTCAGTCAGGTGGTTACTAACTATGCTTTAAGCATACATATTGTTTCTTGTTTTAATTATTGAATCTTATATTGTGTGAAATTTAAGTATGTTGAATTGTAATGGGAAAGATAAGGGGTGCTTCTGTTGCCTGTCCTAGTTTAACATTGTGAAAATCTGGCAAGTCCATATATAAGGAAACTCTGCTAGGATAATGTGGTACTTTCTGAACATCAAACTGTTCAATTCAGCAGAAGTAATTTTAAACATTATATAAAACTCTGATGAATTTGCCAGCAATAGGCAACTCTATAGAAGGTCCTGATTTGTTTGTTATAGTATCTCTAAAGATGTAAAACAAAAAATACAATTATATCGCATTTTATTTCAGAATGAGACTATCTCAATTTTTTGTTTCAATTACCTCATAAAGAAATCCTAGTGTAAATAAGATTTTATTAGTATATCTGTTGTATTTTATATCAGTTATTGATTATAGTTAAGAAGTCATAATATATCTTTGTCTCATTTTCAATATCATTTGTAGAAAATCACTTCATGGATAAATCCAAACATAAAAGAATGCTAATAACATATAAGTACAGTGGGTGATCAGTTAACGAACATAATCTGTTCCAAGACTTTGTTAGCTATCCGAATTGTTCGTTAACCGATTATCGATTTACCATAGCTTTCTATGGAAATTTTATTAATTCGTTCTGGAAACCCCAAAAAAATAAAAAATACAGTAGAGCCTCAAAAACTTGGCCTAATGTGGACCGAAGGGTGGCCGAGTTTGTGAAAATGCTGGGTTATCGGGAATGGGGTTAAAAAAAGAATAAGTATGAGTGTTTCTTCAGAAAATACTGTACTGTACTTGTATGTATTGTTTACTTGAGAATACAACAGAGAATAAACTGCCCAAATACCCTTAAACAAAGGAAAAGTACGTCTTTTATAAAGGCATAGAACCTTTACTACATGAAAATGAAAATTAATGAATACACTGTGTACAGTAATTTACCTGATAAGACAGATCTCAGAAAAATACTTTATGAGGCATAAAGCTGTCTTTATCATGGAAATTAATTAATTAAGGTTTTTTTGCCCTGCCAGGGTGTGGCCGAGTTATCCGGAGTGCCGGGTTATTGAGTGCTGAGTTTTCAAGACTCTACTGTATATACTTTCTTACTACATTTAATCATATTAATAATAAAAATACATATATACATGGTCTTGCATTTTTATTAGTCATGCTTTTTCTGTTTGTGGGAGTTAAACAATCTGTCCAATGTCGATTGCTTTCCTGTCTTCTTCATGATTTTTCAGAAGTAATTAATAGCATTGTAATTGTAGAGATCCCTAGGCCTATTAACCTCAACCTGATTTGGATGCCATTTTAAGACCATTGTTCTGACATCCTCCCAGTTCTTCAAAAGATCTTTAATAGAAGATATCGGCATAAATCCAACAGAAGAAAACATAAAAGAATTGTTTCTGTCAGAAATACAAAAGGCTGGAATTACAAGGGAGAGTTTCAAAGTTTGGGGAATACTATCCGATCAGTATATAGTGGGTAGAACGTCAATGTGGATGTCTCCCGCGCTCCAAAAAGTTTCAAATTGTTGCCTGAAGACAAAGGAAGACCAATTGGTATTCATTATTTTAATTCACTTCTTCTTGTGTTTGTTCAGTGAAGTGTTCATTATCCGAACATGTGTTTGTTGTCCGATCATAAAAATCTTTCGTGAAAGTGTTCGTTATCCAATTTGTTTGTTAACTGATCACCCACTGTATTCACTTTTTAAAAAATGACTAGATTTGTTCTCAATGTTCATTACAATCTAAAATATTCAGTTTTAATTTGAAAATACATTATTTTAAGCCTTCCACTCTTTTCCATCTTCACTAACATTTTTTCAACATTTCTTTTGAAGACATGATACACAAAACATTAAGAGGAAGAAAAAAAAACAAAATATGAAATAAACGCATGCAAAATATAAGCTTAACTTTATTACCACACTTGCAAGAACATATGAATAAATATGGAACACATTCTCATGATGCATAGCAACAGTTAAAAAAACTACATTCATATGATGGTATATATGAATCATATACAACAAAAATTTTATTCTGTATTTTCTGTCCATTTATAAACTGGTAACATCATAAGTCTGAATCAAGAGTTTATGTAACAAATTTTAGAGTACAAATTCTTAATGCTCAGATATGTGATGATTCATATAACAAAAATTCCATATCATAAATTATTTATATCATTTAATATATTTACCTAAGTTTTCCTTGATAAACTTTAATTGTTCCAGCATCAGCATCTGGTGGCCGAAATCTTAGGTAAATAGAAGGTCTCTTGTTTTCCCGCCTGGTAAGACTGTGAACAGGCATAAATTCTCCGAGTTCTTTTTCTTCTTGATCTTAAAAAAAATATATCACTGATTTAATAACATACATAATAATGTATAGTAAAACATATTTACAATTCTATGTGCAGTAAACTAGAATTTTTCTATAAGTTTCAAACACCTTTCACTCTTTTCTAGCAATTTCTTTAATTAAATCAAAGAACTAACGTATTCGGCATATTCTAACTGACATTCCATTTTTTGTTTAACCTGAAGAAGGCCATTTAAAATAACCAAAAACGTTAGTTCTTTGATTTAATTAAAGAAATTGCTAGAAAAGAGTCAAAAGTATTTGAAACTTATATTAAAACGTAAAAGTTTATTTTAGAAACTTCTTTAATTTTTCATAAATAAAACATATTTTAATATATTTGTATATGGCAGAAGTTTATAATAAGACAGAGAAGTTATTTAAAATTCAAAATAAAACACAGTGAAACTCTATATTCATATTTGATATTCGTTACATTTTGATGACTTTCCCCCATATTCATCAGTATTTTCTGTATTTGTCATCATTCCCAACACTGGCAGTAACACTACAATCAGAGCCGGCCCTACCATAGGGCGAACGGAGCAGCCGCTCCAGGCACTAAGTCCTAGGGGGTGCCTCAGATTCTATTTCTGAACGTCTCCTGTTCACTTCCAGTCAAACAAAATAAAAGGGTATAAATTAGGGCAACCAAGGGGGGCACATAATGGGATCTCGCTCCATCCTAAAACTTGCCTCGGGCCGGCACTGACTACAATCACACGCCTGCATCGCTCAGCTAGACATGTTAGCTTAGTGTTGCCAATTTAGCTAATTTTTTGCTAGATTTAGTACATTTATGAACAATCTAGCTATGCAAATTATCTAAATTATAATAGCCTAGCTATTTTTATAATGTTATATGTTATCTAGCTATAGAAAAAACAAACAATTTTAATGGAAACAATATGATTTGAATATTTTTATTAAAATGTCTAGCTATAAATTTGAATTTTGAGTTGGCAACATTGTGTTAGCTAGCTGTAGTTAATCAATGGGCTTTGTGAGGTCTTCATGTGTGTTCTTGGTTTCTTGTGTTGATTATTTTCAAAAACTCAAGCTCCAATGGTTCCAACAAAGCTCAATGAAGAAAAACAGCAAAAAAGGAAAGATGTTAGAACAACAATAGAGATTTTTAAAAATTGCTAAGTCTGAAAATGGACAAAGTACTTCCAACTTAGCCAAAGAATTTAATATGCCAAGATCATAATTGGAATTAACTAATGTTTTAATTGATGGTATGTCTTCTTCTAAAAAAATATCCTTACTCTTCTTTCCCTTCTATCACTATACTGTATTTATTTGGTACAATAAAGATAAAGTTTTACAAACAACATCCTTTTTATTCCTGTACCTTTTTTTAGGATAGAAACAGATTAATTAAATATCAGTTATTTATTAGGAAAAAAAATTGTTTCTATATTTGTCATATTTCATATTCATTAGGTCCTTAGGAACAGATTAATGACGAATATAGAGGTTCCACTGTATTAATAGATTTTATGAATAATTAAAGCAAATTTTAATTACTTATCCTAAAATGTTTACTTTATTGTCTAGACCAGGGCAACTTTTAGATATTGCAGATCACTAAATTCAGAATTTAAAATTTTGCGAACCACTAACATAATTTTTAAAGATAAGAATTTTTACGAATATGGTATACATATATATGTCTATTTATATTAATAACTAGCTGCAAGGACCCGCTTCGCTGGGTTTTTAAAAAGTAACGATAGTGAAGATTAAGATAATTACATTATAGCCAATCTTACCCGTTTTCACAGAATGCAAGAATTAGGTCCCCCATTTCCAGACTAATTAGAGACCTGGTCCCGATTCTATTTCTGAACGTCTCCTGTTCACGTCAAGTCAAACAAACTATTTTCAACATTTCTGGAACGTTTACAATCGTTCTATAATCGAACCAATATTCGAATTTTATGTTCGAATTTAATTCGAACAAATTCGAACAAAACATTCGAAATAGAAAGCCACTTTCAACCACTTTCAGCCTCATATCTCCCGCACCCTTATAGCTATCGAGACGCAACCACCCCTATGCACGAATGGAGACTTGGGGCTACTACCACATACAAACACCATTCATGTGCGATGTGTAGTTTTGGCAGAAAAGTGAAATATAGGGACACACACGTCCATTTATATATATATATATAGATTTTATATGCATTATATATTTAAATAAATAATTTTATATTTATATTAATAATTTTAATTGCATTTATTTGATGGTAACTCAAACACAAAAAAGTAATAAATAATAGTAATATATATTAAAAATTAATGACATTTGCTGCTCTTGCTTTAAAATTATTTTACTAATCCTTGGCTCCAATGATGTCACCACAACACGTAAAGGAGCTTCTATTTCAAGCCGAGCACGATACTTGTTTTTAATAGCTGTTAAAGTTGAGAATGTTTTTTTCACACAAGTAGGTTGTTGTGATGAGTCAAAAGTTTTAAGGCTTTTTCACTCAATATTGGATATTTGCTTTTTACAGAAAGCCAAAAATTATTTCTTGAAGATGAGTTGAATTGAAGTTTGAGACTATCATCTGATGATAATTCGATTAAACTTTCTTTTTCTTTCAGATTTAAATTGCTTTCCTCAATATTTCAAGAAAATGGGTTTACTATCCACATATTTCCATTTCTGAGATCATCTTGCACATGCAGTCACTCAAAGAGTCTTTTGAACATTATTATCCAAAAGACTCTTTGAGTGACTGCAAGTGCTGTTGAACAAGACCTATTATCTGTTGATTGACATCTTTTTCTTTTATGTATTCATCCAGATTTGGAAACATTTGCAAATCTTCGCCAATTAATAGTTCTTTCCATAACAATATTTTCTTCTGAAATGCATCCATTTTACTTCGCAAAGTAAAAACATCTAAAAGTTTTCCTTGAATAGATATGTTCAACTCATTTAACAAAGAAAAAATGTCTGCCAAATAAGCAAGCTTTGTTACCCGGTCATCATCGGAGAAGAAATTTTGGAATTTAGAATTATTTTGTTGTTGAAAGAATAATTCTACTTTTTGTCACATATTAAACAATTGGGTTAAAACTTTACCCCTTGACAGCCAACGCACCTCAGCATGAAGATGATGTTTATGTTCTGAGCCCATTTCATCACAAAGTGATTCAAATAATCAAGAGTTGAGAGCTTTATGCCGAATTTCATTTGCAATTTTAATTACATCAGACAGTACTTTATGTAATTCTGGAGATAATCTTTTCGCAGCAAGTTTTTCACGGTATAAAATACAATGAATAAAAATTATATCTGTGTCCAACATTTTTTATTTTTTTAACAACTCCAGATCAATGTCCAGCCATACTTACAGCACCCCATTTGTACATATTCCTATACATTTTCCCCAATTAATTTCATGTTTCAGAAAATAATCATTCAATACATTGAAAATTTCAGATCCAGTTGTTCTACCTGGCAAGTCGAGTGAACTTAGAAATTCTTCTTTTAAATATTTTTTGAAATTAAATCTCACAAAGCAAAGAAGAATAGCTTTGTTCATTATGTTGGTTGATTCATCAAGTTGAATTGCATAAAATGTTGCATTTTTGATTATTTCTAATAATTGAACTTCAACATCTTCAGCTATGTCTTCAATTCTGCATTTCACAGATCTAGCAGACATAGGAATTACCTTCATTTTTTGGGTGGCTTGATTTCCCAAAATTTCCTCAAAGGCTTGTAATAAGCAAGGTTTAATTAGTTCCTCTCCAATTGTATAAGGTTTTTTTGATTTTGCTATTTGAAATGTCATCAAATAAGAGGCTTTTAATACAGACTTATATTGAATTGTCATTTTATTTAAAGGATATATTTGCTTTTGTAAATTATCACACAATCTCTGAAAATATTCAATTGACTTATTATCTAAATCTGGATGTTTAGTCAGGAAATGTCTGGTAAGTTTTGATGGTTTCATGGCTTCATTAGGTAAACTCATAAAACATACGACAGAAACAGTCACGGATCAAGTTCCACTCTAGGTTCTTGTATAAAACCATATTTCAAATAATCATATTGATCATATTTCAAATAATCATAAATAATCAATTTTTCAAATAATCATAATTCATGATCATATTGTCTTAAAACTTTAAATTTTTTCTTTTCTTCACTTTTATCTTCTTTCCTGCTGGTTCTTGATGATGACAGAATCTGTGAGGGCCCTTGTGATTCTTCAACTAACTCACGTTTACCTGAAGCATTGTGAAAAAAAATGTAAAATTATCAATAACTTCTTTTCATTCATTTTAATGTTTTGATTTTGGAACCATACAAAAATAATATATTCCTAATAATTTCGATTGCTTAAATATATTCAAAATATTATATATAATTTTAAATGTAGCTTTAAAAATGCTAAAAGTATTTGGCTACTCATAAGTGCAAGATTTCAAATGCATATACTCCATATGTATAGGAGTATAAGTACAAAGAAATTAATTTTTAATGTCAATGCCACTTACATTTAAAGAAGTACATAAACATATATCAGAATGATTGAATGAATTACTGTTATGAATTATTGAGTACTTTACCTTAATTATATAATTACATAAAAAACAAATGATATACATCCACAGATATTTAAATGGATTTACAACAGACATTTAAATGATATACAACAGATATTTAAATACTGAAATAACAGTTTTACTTTACGTTGTATTCAATACCATTGCCAGATGTAGTGAGGCGGAAACCATAGACAAAGAAATAAAGACAATTTGAAAATTATACTTTCAAGAGTATAACACTTCTGCGCAAACCAGTCGTGCACACCATTACTATAACCGTTACTAAATACGCGAAATTTTTTATTTTTGTAGTATGTTTTTTACTACCTTTAGTTATATTTTTTATCCGTTTTAAATAATAATTTAAATAAATTATAAATTTAAATAATATCTGAATTTCTTTGCGGACCATTAAAATTACGTCACGGACCGCCGGTTGCCAACTGTTGGTCTAGATCACACATTTTTAACAATTTTTGCCTTTAATGACACACTTGGAACCAATCAGAGTGTGATAATAAAAAAATTTTTGCCTTTCTCAGAACACCATTTTAATAGAAGTCTACAGATATGTTTAATTAGTAAAATAAAAACATTAATATAAATTCAAATTGTGAAATTTGGTCTTAAAGATGACCAAATTTTGACAAACCTGTTATTTCACTATGTGACTTAAATACTTTCAGCACTGCACATGCATTGTCAAAATCATACAATTAGGCACAAATTAGATACTTGAGCTAGTTGTACTTTTTATTGCACAAATCAGATGTAGCCAATTAGTAAACTTCATCAGATAATTCAGATAATCAGATTAAGATATTTAAGATATTTATTAGTCATATTAGGCAAAGGCCTGTTATTACAGGGAGTTATAACATAGAATGAACATTGATCATAGTCGTAATTATAACATATTCAGTTTTTATCAGTTAGTATTATTATAAACAATATTCAGGTCAGTTCAATTTCATTCACCCTTTTAGGATTGATTACAAAAGGTTTTTGTATAATTATATAATTTATAAATCATAGCAGTATTTGCACCTTGGAAGAAACGATACATTTGATTTTCTTCTGTGATGAAATTTAATTGGTTTAAATCCATTTTAATTCTTAGTTCGTAGCCTGTTTTACATCCACAGAAAACGTGATACTTAGTGAATAATTCTTGACATCTTGGGCAGCTACTTTTGGAAATTTCATAGATTCTATTATTAATTAAAACCATATTGCTATTTAATCTCAGTTGAATGAAAAACTTCTTGACTGTAAACGACATATTAGATAACATATAGTTGTTATTGAAGGGGTAATTTAGCAATATTTTATACCATTTAGGCTCTCTTCTCTTATGTATTTCTTCGATATCTTGAGCTAATGAGATTTCCAGTGCATTATGTATTAGTTGTTTCCTTATAAAGTCGCTAATTTCTGAATTTTCTAGTAATGGAGCTATAGAAACTCCGTATTCATTGATTATATTCTTCATTTGACTAATCCAGGTATTTTTTTGGGGTTTTTGACACATTTTTTTATACAGCAAATATAATAGTTTTGTTGGAAGGTTGTTATTGTCTCTGATCTTATATAGAAAATTAACAAATCTTTTGACAAAAAAAGGAGCCAATCTAAATCTGCTGAGTTCGATTCTAAGAGCATAACCAGCAATATTGTATTCCAATGTAAAAATTTTTCGAATAAACTTATTTTGAATGGATTCAAGTTTCTTATAATTTGTTAGACTCCAAATTGGTGAGGCGTAGGATATCGCATTAAAAATTATAGAGGTAAATAGTCTAAAATGACTAAATATATTTTTAAGCTTAATATGTGTACAAAGTTTCACCATATTATTAATCAGACAATTTGATTTGTGAACGACTTTTTTATATTGCTTTTCAAAAGTTATTGTGGGGGTCAGTATAATTCCCAAAAATTTTATCTCTTGTACTATCTCTAATTGTACTTTGTTAATCGAGAATGATGTGCTTTTTTTTGCAAGTTTGGATCCATTACGAAATATCATGACTGAGGATTTTCTTGGATTGATGCTTAATTTTAATATATGGAAATATTTTTGTATATTTCTAATTTTTCTTCGAAGACCTGCTGCTGTGGGTGCGACTAGTACGATATCATCCGCATATGCTATAGAGTGGATTACTTGGCCGTCTATATAAAATCCATCATCTTCTTTCTCAAAACATTCATTTATGTCTGCTAGGAAATAGTTAAAAAGATGTGGAGACCAAGGGTCACCTTGAAGGAGACCTCTATGCACTTGTAATTCTGGCCATTTCTTATCAAATTGTTTAATGATTACTTCATAGTGTCCGAACAATTGATCAATTATTTTAATCATACGTGTATCTACTCCGTTTTTGCTTAGCTTCTCTAGTAATACTGGAATAGCCACTGAGTCATATGCTTTTTCAATGTCCAAAAACAAAGCAAAGACTTTTTGTCTTTTTTTATATAATTGTAATTGAATTAGTGTCGTCAATGAAAATAATGCAACTTGGGTGCCTCCATTTTTTGTAAAGGCAAACTGTGTATAATTAAGTAGGTTATTATTCTCTGTCCACTCATTAAACTTTTCTGTTAGTACTGCTGTAAACAGTTTGCGAAACCCAGACAAAAGAGCGATAGGTCGATAGTTGGCTGGACAGCTTCTTTCACCTTTTTTAAATATCATTTGGAAGATGATTTTATTCCAATCTCTAGGTATTGTACCCGTATTATAGAAATTATTGTATAGATTAGCCAATAGATGAATTCCTTCGATCGAAAAGTTTTTGATTATCGCGTTGGTGATGGAATCGGCACCTGGAGCGGTTCTCTCTTTTATTTTTTTGATACACCTGTGTAAATTTTCTTCATTAAATATTTCTGTTAGTGGTTCAGTCGTAACAGTTAAGTGTGGTATACTCTGCACATTGCATTTATTTTTGTAGGAAATGGAAAATTCCTCAAAATATTGTTGCCAATTATCATACGTTACATAGCATTTAGGCTCAGGAGTTTGCGTTTTATTTCTGACTTGTTTAATAATATTCCAAAATTTTTTTGTATCTTTAGCTTTTAATAATTGATCACTCATCTCAGAATAATATTTCCTCTTTTTGGCTTTAATTAGGTTTTGATATATTTTTTTGTTTCTTATATATTCTTTCAGTGTTGACTCAGAGTTTATTTTTCTAAAATATTGTAAGCTACGTTGTTTTTTAATCTTATGTAAGTAACAACTCTTATCAAACCAAATTTGTTTGGGATGTGTTCTATTAATGTTCCAAGAGGTTTTATATCGAAATTGGTCTATTATATTTACTAATTTATCATATTTCTGCACAGCCGTTATATTACTTTCTTTATATTGTATCATCAGCAATTGATTGTTGAATTCATTTTTGAATTTTTTCAGATTAAAACTTCTTTTCGTCTCTCTTCTATAGATTCGATTATTTTTTTGAGTTTGCTCTTCCCTGTTTTCGTATGGGGCTCCATTGAATTCTAGTTGTACAGGGAAGTGGTCTGACATATCGATATTCAAGACTCTAAATTCTTTAATCATATTTAGGGCAGTTTCCGAACAAATTATATAGTCAATCACAGATTTGCCTAAGCTAGACAGGTAGGTATATTCCGCAGGACAGTCGCTTGGGAGTCGTCCATTCAAAATATATAGATTATTATCTTGTACAAATTCTAGTAATGATTTTCCTCCTAAGTTACTTACTTTATCTTTAGACATTCTGATATTGTCAATAATTCCATTGTTATTTTTGTTTTTTGTATCCATTGCTTCACCTATTCGACTATTAGCATCACCCCCAATTATCCACAAATCTGTAATATTAGTTCTTTGTATTATCTTATTTTGAATTTCTACTAAGGTTCTCTTTTTATCGGAATTTGGTGGGAGATATATAAGTATAATTCCTATACGTGTTTCTCTCCAGCGTGAACTTAGATGTTGACAGAGTTCTAATTCAGCTAGGACGTAATTGTTATCAGCAATCCAAAATCTCAATTTACCTAGATTTTTATTAATTAACAATAAGAGTCCTCCAAAAGGTCGACCGAATTTACTATTTCTTTGACCTTTACTTTCCAATACTAAGAAGGTTCGTTCTAAATAAGTTTTATCTTCTATTTTTAGCTGGATCAACCAAGTTTCAGACAAACCAATAACTGTATTGGAAATCAAGTATTTATAAAATGTATCTGTGTATAGCTTTCTTTGGATACCTTGTATATTCCAGAATCCAAAACGAATTTTGTAATTATACCTTTTTGTATATTCACCTTCTTCTAATGGTAATCCAACTACTAAGTTTGTCAGCTCTATTCTATGTCCTTGTTGGTTATTATTTTCTAGTATTACTAGGTTTATAGAATCTTCTATTCTTTGATTATTCATAGAAATGAAGGATTTTTTGATATATTTATTTGATTGACCTTTTAATTTAGGCCTAAAAAACCCCTTACACGTATCGCTTTTTGTAAGTGGAGATCGTATGTATAGATATTCTCTCCCTTTATATAATAATCATCTCTCATTATTATTTTAATGCCTTTGGCTTTTTCTTGTTGAAATATTGGTATCAAATTTTTCCTCCTCAATCTCGATCTTCTACAGAGATCTGTTTTGAATATAATTTTTTTATGTTCGTCTAAATTGATTTTTGCTCTCTTAGACCAGAATTCTTTAAGTATTAAATTTCTGTCATATGTTGAGGATAGAGCTATTTTCACCATAGGCTTGTATTCATTATTAGTTAGTTTAATTATACTATCTATTGAACTATTTGTTATCCCTAGTTCTCTTGATATAAATTGTTCGATTTCTTTTAGATATTCCGGAGTTTCAAACGGAAAATTAATAATTACTATATTTTTGTTCGTTTTTTCATTTAATAATTGATCTATTTCAAATTCTAGCTCACCTTTTGTGTGGGAATTATCCTTAATTATTGAATCCATTTCTTCCAATTCTTGTGCTACTCTTTTGGATTCCAATTGGTAAACTCTGTTTTCTTCTTTCAGATAATTAACTTCTGATTTGATATTTTGTAACTCGATGTTTAATTGATTGAATTTTTCTTGAATCAAATCGTATATGGATTTCAGCGAATATTTTTGTTCTTCTGCTGTTGGAGTGTCTGCTCCTTGTACGGTATGAAAGTAGTCTTGTATTTTTGGAGTTCTCCCATCGTTTAATTCCTCTCTATCATACTCCTGTTCTTCAGGCAGAATTTCTTGACTGGAATTAGTTCCAGATATTCTTATTTTTTCTGTAGCTTTAGGAATGACACTGCGCGGCCTCCCACGCCCCTTCTTTTGCATATCTGTGTGGCCGCCACGTTGAGGAGATCTAGGCAAAGGTCCTGGGTTAGGTTCTATACCGGAAATAAGCAATAGGTATAATATTACTAGCAGAGAAAGACATTTGTTGTACTTCCACTTAAATTGAGGTAGCATTTTCCTCCAAGAGCGAATCATTATCACACAATGTTGTATCAACTCTTCTCTTAAGATTATCGCGCCAACACCTTCGACAGTCGAGACACTCCCCGCCCAGATAATCAGATTATACATCTTTCTAGAGAAGGATGTATAATTTCACTTAAACAGGCATTCCGGGTTAAGCCAACAAGCTGGTGTGGCTGTATGCCATAATTTTAAGTCATAATAGAATATTCTAGTTTGTAACTTTTGTCCTTGATTCTTGTTTTTTCCTGTTTCTAGAATCTTCTCTTGTCCTCATTTCTACTTCACTCAGTTCATGATTGATGTTCTGAACAATCCTGTGGGGAGATTAATTGCCTAAGGGCCTAAAGGGGAGAGGTAACGGTTTTCAGATCAGGAAGGAAAGTTCAGACTGGGGGAAACAGTGTCAATCCTGACCATAGCAAGGGACTTTCTTGAAGGTTTCATGCAACAAGAATCCTGAGGCTTCAATTAATCATAGATGAAGACAGTCTCCTTTAATCCCCAATAAAAGAATACATTAACCTCTCCAAAAGGACGAACAAGGAAATTTTACTGAGAAACATCAAAAATAATCATCACTGTAACAAAAGAATTGACTGAGTACGGGTATTTCTTTCTTATTCCTTTCCTTTTGTCTATTTTAATTTCCTATTTCCTCTCTATAGTTATACGTTAGTCTTAAGTTAGTTGTAAGGAATGTTTGTAATACATAGTTGCACCTATTTAACAAAATTGTAAGATGTGGGAATCTTTTTGTTTTGTCGCATGCAACAAAACAAAAAGATCCATGTGTTGGGTCTTTTTTTGTTTTCTTGGCTGGGCAAACTGAACTCTTTTTTTTTTTGTGCATTGTGTCATCATTTCTCATTAAATCAATTGTTATTTTAATTTTGTACTATCTTAATCATAGTGTATTATCACTCTCGTGGCTATTCGACACAACTGCACATTTCATATCGGCTCTTATCATACGGAAATATTTGATTCCCCTGGATGGACTGGCATGCTGGTCCATCTATATATATATATATATATATACAGGGTGTCTCAGTTAAACGTTTCAGAACTTCTAAGAGGAGTAGGGTGCATCCTGACGACTCAGAATCATATAACAATGTGGTGTCAGAAATGCTTTCCTGACAAGGTAGATGGCATTGCACAAAGTTCCAAGCATTCTTGCAGGGAATCATCATTTTGCACAAGGATTTAGAGTTAGCTGATATGCATTTGGTGTACAGACCTGCAGATTGTAGTAGGCCAGCTGCACAGTGCTTGTACGCAGAACAATATCCGATGAGGTGTATTCTCAGCCATAATTTCTTTATATAACTCCTACACACACACGGGTTGTATAATAAAAATTCCACTTACTTAAGCCTGTAACTGATGTGAAATGGTAAAGTTGAGGACTTATCATCTAGGCGTTAACAACCTACAGCTATCGTTACAAACAACTAGTGCTTTCAACAAAACTATTTTCGTCTTCTTCAGGTTGAAAGAACAATTAATAACCTTCAAATTCAAATTGCAGCAATGGCAAACCAGCATTGGAATAAAATAAATAAATAAATAAAAAACACCTTACCAAACACCTTCTGTATTCTTCCTCAGGTATTCTAGCTGGATTTTTTTATTCTGGAACACCATTATGAAATTTTAAAATAAAATAAAAATAAAACGAACGATGATAGTTTGATTGCCCAGTGTCCATCGTGCATGCGTTGTACACATCGTGTTCTCCGCTGATCAGATTTGCATTAAATCTTCTAATCTGCATGTATTTTCTTTTTTCATACAATGCAATATTCTTATGTTTGATGTAATGTGTCCCCATGCATCATCAGATATTAAATCAATCCTTAAGAACCACTATGCTATATGGCCTGCCAAGCCAATGAAATCACTATGCAATATGGCCTGCCAGAGCCACCATGTCACTCTCAGAACATGCTTCTGACCTGGATATTACTGTTGACTTCACAGGGGCAGCGTTAATAGTTAAAATGAAACAGGTGGACCACCTCAAATAGCTAGAGCAGTGATTCTCAACCACTGTGCCGCGGCATTTTAGTGTGCCACGAGACTTTTGAAGTGTGCCGTCACTGCGAATGTCCCATACATAAGCGACGTGAGACAAATATTTTAATCGGTTCTATCTTCCTAGGGTGCGTTTGGAAATTGTAACCAGTGTTACCGGAAACTGCCGATAGTTACTAAGACGTTTAGAAAATGTGATCTAAATAACCAACTGCATTTAAAAATCACTGTTAAGATGTCACCGGTTGTCCTACGGTACTTACTGAAGTAAGCGTGTGTGCCGCCAAATTTTTAAATTATTAAAATTGTACCGTGACGAAAAAAAGGTTGAGAATCACTGAGCTAGAGGCTGTAGAAATATATAAGGTGCACACTTCATCTGAATGCATTAATTCTCGGGAGGAAATGGCTCTTTCATTGGCTTGGCAGGCCATATTGCATAGTGATTCTTAAGGATTGACTTAATATCTGATGATGTGCGGGGATACGTAATGTCAAGCGTAAGAATATTGCATCGTATGAAAAAAGAAAATACATGCGGATTAGAAGATTTAATGCAAATCTGAACAGTGGAGAACACATGTACAATGCATGCGCGATGGACACTGGGCAATCAAACTATCATCGTTTTATTTCTATTTTATTTTAAAATTTCATAACGGTGTTCCAGAATAAAAAAAATCCAGCTAGAATACCTGAGGAAGAACACAAAAGGAGTTCGGAAAATGTTTGTGCTTTAGAGTTTTACCATTTCACATTGGCTTAAGTAAGTGGAATTTTTATCATAATTTCTTTGCAAGCCTGCACCAGAGGTTAGCTGTTTCTGTGTACATCACCACTTCAGGAAAGCATTTCCAACCCTGCATTGCTATATGATTCCAAGTTGTTGGGATGCACCCTACCCCTCTTAGAAGTTCTGAAACGTTTAACTGAGACATCCTGTATATGTAATGAAATAATACAAAATTTGAATACATATTACTTACCATAAACATCTGTTAAGTAATAATGCTTTGGATCATCGTAAATGTGAAAAGCTCTAAGAGCAGCGCCCTAGAATTGAAAACCATTTAATGTTATATATTTTCATCTATTTTATAAAAAATGTTTATACAACATCTAACATACAATTATTTGTTCCCTTGTTGCACTTCTTGATACTGATATTGTTCTATACAATTTTCTTTTCATAGATCCATTACCATCATAGACTTTAATGAGCTCTATACAATTGTAAATAATTATATATTTTAATTGCACAATTGTAAAAAACAATATTATTTTTAAACCTCTTTAAATTTATTATATTTACCTTCATCTTTATCCTTTTCTTTAGGAGAAGGATAATCATCAAATTCCTTATTTTTTAAATCACTTGTTGAGGAGAATTCTTCAGATATACTACGTGCTACATAATGAGAGGAAACTATGAAAATATTAGATTAATTTTGTTTCACTATCAAAATTTCATATTAAATATCAAATTTAATTTTAAATTGACTCAAAAAAATTTAAAAAATACATTTAAAATCCAGAAATTTATATTTAAATTGGATTAATTTATTCAAATATTTAGTGCTGAAAATTAAATCAAATTCATATTTAATTATAAATTCTTAATGTTAGCATATTAAATTAGGCTAGTTAATTTTAAAATACATTTAATTTATAAAAATTTTTTATTATAATTTATTTGCAATTACAGTATATTCTTACACAAATATCAAACAAACAGCATTATTCCTTTATTAAGCTATTAAGGCTAAATAATTATCAAAACAAACAGCTGAATTCCTTTATTATCCCTGAATTTTGAACTTCAAGATCTGTGTTGTCTTCAGTTTCAATGTTACCTTCTTGACTTGTCTCTAGACTGTCCACTTATCTGCTTGTAATTTCTTTGTCATCTATATCAATATAGGCTTCTACTTTGAATTTTGATTTTTTTGTCTTTTGAGCATTTATTTTAAGAGGAAACATGCTCTCTTCAAATTCAACAACACAATTTACTGTAATTTTATGTTTAGTTCTGTCCCACAACTTAAATCCTTTCATATCATAAGCATATCCAATGAAAATACACTCTTTAACACATTTGTTAAGCTTCCCTTTTACTTTTGGAACATGTTGCCATGCTTGACATCCAAAAACTCACAAGTCTTGGAATGATGCCTTGTGCTGAAACATTATTTTGTACAGTATACAATTGCAAGTGCCTGTTGTAATGATTCTATTTCTGATACAGTTGGCTGTGTTAATTGCCCACTGTATCTTTAATATACAGTCATACCCTGACTTACGCTACCCCGACTTACGCAAACCCGGAGTTACGCGATTTTCAAATCTCGTCAATTCATCTTTTGTTTGAGCGCCACGCAACTCTTAATTACTCATTTCCCCCCACACTATTGTTCGGCTTACATGTTCGAACGTGTTCGACATATAGCTACATAGCTACAATTTATTTTGTGTAATTTATTTCTGTTTGTTATATCTATGGACATACCCTGACTTACGCTACCCCGACTTACGCAAACCCGGAGTTACGCGATTTTCAAATCTCGTCAATTCATCTTTTGTTTGAGCGCCATGCAACCCTTCATTACTCACTCTCCCCACACTATTGTTCGGCTTACATGTTTGAATGTGTCGCGCGGAATCGATGCATAGCTACAATTTATTTTGTGTAATTTATTTCTGTTTGTTATATCTATGGAGACTTGAGAGACTGTATGTGGTGATTTCTTGTAACCGTGAACGAACCAAAAGGCGAGATAAGATTGACAAAAACATTTATTAGCTTACATACATCCGACTTGGATTTTACACAAAAGGCATCTGCAATCGTAAACAATTGACAAAAAAAGTATACATTTATCAGATAATAAACAAAGACTCATTTTGTAAACAATTTACCTTTTTTATATACAACTGACAAGATTACCTTTCAAATTATAAACAGACTCGATCTCAAGCAGTCTTTTGATCGTCGGACATACAAAAGAAATGAACAGATGGCGCCTAACTTAAGCGCGGTTTACAATAACGAATATGATTAATCTTAACACTCTACTATGTCATCCAAACGAAGTAGAACTGATTCTTCTGCATCAAACAAGAAAAGAAAAACTTTATCTTTGGAATGTAAAGTTAACATTATTAAAGACTTCGATACAAAAATGAAAATTTGTGAATTGGCAAAGAAGTTTGATCTACCAGAATCGACGGTCAGAACAACTATAAAAGGTAAAGAAAAAATGCTCAATCTTTAAATTCAAGCATCATTCGTAAACGTCACAGTATTATCGCTGAGATGGAAACAATGTTAAAATTATGGTTTGATAATCAAGTTAATGTGAAAAATTGTATAATAATATAATTCGTTATACGTATGTATTATCTAAGATTTTATTAAACATTTTTTTTTCTAAATTATTGTTTTCTTTAGTCTCCGGTCCCAATTAAAAATAATTTGTATGTATTTATATACAAAATTATACCCTGACTTAAGCGGTTATCGCTCGGTCCCACCTATCGCGTAAGTCCGGGGTATGACTGTATTTGCTTCAATAATTATGCATCTTGCCATTTGTGTGAGACTGATTCAGATGTTCAGACACTCCACTTTTTTTGAGTGTGCATGATGTCATTTCTTCTAGTATTCTTACATCACATTTACATCATATTTTGCTATTGGGTATTATAGTATTCTATACCATTGTCTCTCTATATTTGTTGTATACTTTTTTACCAATCTCTATTTCAGCCATCCTCTTAAATTCAATGAAATTCTTATTTACTTCATCTTTTATTTTTAGGACACATACCCATATATTTGTAGTTAAGTTATCAACAAAGATAAATATGTTCTTTGCCTTGCTTTTTGACAAAGGATTTATTGATCGCATTTTATATTTTGACATGAGATTTTTGCTTACTTTTTCCTTTTAGACACATTGTACCTCTTTCATCATTGTTCTTGGTAACATCACCATCAAGATACTTTACCATTTCATTAACTTTCTTATGCACGCCTTAATCTATAATGGATTATGTTCATGTCTATTACTGTTTTCACCATATATTCTTCTTCTTATACTTTGTTTAGTCTTCTATCACAGTCATGAAAATTTTCATTTTTGTCTAAAGTAGTCAAACAATCATCTTTAAAAAGCAGGTTGATACTTTTCTGTTAAACATCAATACTCATTAAGTTGTTTTCAAGTGTGCTTAGAATATTTCATGTACTATGTGAAATTTTGCCTAGAGCAATTTTACCTCTAGACAAAATTGTTCTATATCTAATTATTAATTGTAGCCATAACACAGTCTAACACAATCCAGCAGACTATTTGGTATTAATCAAGAATTAGGTTATTTGATGTTTATATTTGTATATATATATATACTATATATATAATTCCAGATAAAGTGATAGCCAGTTATTTGCCACAGAGAGCTTATTAAGTGAATATTGAAGGTATCCCCAGTCAGTCACATGAATAATTTGTAGTTATATATAAATTATTAATAATTTCTGGTGGTGAAGATTGGATCAAGGCTTGGGTAACATAACTCGCAAAACGTCTGCACAGTAAGCAGGAGATGTGAGTTTGAGGTATGTTATGAGTCAATTCTTTTCTTCCAAAATATTCTAAAGTAAATATTAATTTATTTATAATTATAATATAGCCTGATATAATCCAGCAGATCATTTGATATTGACATTATCACATACCTTGACTATGTTCACTTTCTCATCTGCTACTGATATTACAAACTTGTATTTTGTAGAATTGCTAGACTTTTCTGTTTGATAACATGTGTTTATTCACCCCACAGTTTTTATACCATATCAGATGTGGTATGTTCTTGTCTCTTGTGCATATGTTGCAACACTCAAATTGATATTTAACTTTCAAATACATGGCTCATATACAGCTTTTTTGTTTATTTGCTGCAACTTTGGAATATGGCATTGGGTTATCATACTGTTTATTTTCATTACTCTATATTCTGTCTTCCCTGATGTTTTCTCTGGATGTGTTATGCCACTCTCAAGCATAGTGACCACATTATCCACAGCAGTGACACTTAATCTTTATTCTTTACTATTGTCTTGTTTACTTGCTTTTATCATTTTGCTTTTCTTACTACTGTGAAGTAGTAAGAATACTTTCATTTCCCAATCTTTAATACTTTCATTTCCCAATCTTCATTTTCTTCAATTTGTTTATGATGCTTTATTTGTTTTTCTTCAAACAGTAGTTTTATTTTTACTTCTTTTGTCTCTAGATTATCTTCATTTTGTTCCAGTGTTCTCATTAATTGATCATACTAAGATGGCAAACCAATGAATATGATAAACCCCTGTTCCTTTTTGAGAAATCCCATTCCAATATTGTGTAACATTAAATTTATACCTTTTCCATTTTCAACCCAGTGTTTATAGTGAGTCTCCACTATACTGGGAATTGGTCATTTTTCAGGTTTAACTAATGAGCTGGCTGTACAGTTTTTCGGGTTCCTTCACATGTTTAATTACCCAAATATGGGCCATTTTTCGTTCAAAGTCATCCTGGAAGGCACATGACTGGCATACAAACCTGCAGAGTATGGTCAGCATCTCATTTCCAAATTTTGTTCTATTTCAAATTGCTGTGGTTGATCTTCAGTATATTATCCACTGTTGCAATTCCTTCCTCCATACTGCAGCTTTGTGTAAACCAGTTGCTTTTGGTTAGTTAGGCACTATCCACTCTTCTTTCCATCTTTAATTACATATTTAAATTTTACATATAGTAGTGAGTATTGTGGCTGCCTGCCATATTGTTTGTTTTATTTTTACATCTAACGTCTTCCCCTTCGTTCTTTGTTCTCTCTTTTTTAAGAACTTTCTGTCTCCTTTTGTTCTTTCATGTCAACAAGAGGGGAGCATTCCTGGAACCATTGGGAAGTCATGTGGAATGTTAGAAAGAAAGTCACAAGCCACTTTTTGCTTAACCATCAGAAGAAGATGTACTTTCTTTTGTTCAAGCTGAGAAAAGGACCAGCAGTGCTAGGAGCAGAGTCAAATGAAAAGAGGTGACAGGTGACCCAAGTGTAGTCCCTGGATTGTGTAGTGAACTCTTGTGACAAATAGAAAAGAAAAGGAGAAAAGGAAGACATCAAAGCATATTGCACGTAAAGAAAGAAGTAGAACTTTATACAAAGACTTCCTGGTGGACCCCCTCTTCATTGGAAAGGAACATCATTCAATCACAAAGAAAAAATATCCTGGGTACTTCTATCCTTATTCTATCTATATCCTCTAAAATTCAGAATCTTTAAATTTAGTTATAATATCTGAAATTAATTATAATAAATTCATTATTCTATTTTAATTTAATAGTAAACTTCTAAAGCATACATAAATTAAATGTTTAATTTATACATGCACAATAAATATGTATGGTAACAAAGTTATTGTTAATGAAACATAAACTTCAAACTTAATTATACAATATAATTAGTGGTGGATCCAGAAAAAAAAAACAGAAGAGGCACCATTATACAAATATATTGTTACTAGCTGTTACCCGCGACTTTGCATGCAAGGATTTTGCAAGCAAACCCCATTTATATTCAGTATTTCAACAACCATAGTGATTGTTATATAACACCTACTGCTGAGAATGATGAGAATTGCTGAGAATCAAACAAACTATTTTCAATTTGATCAATTTTCTGGAACGTTTATAATCGTTCTATAATTGAATCAATATGCAATAACAAATTCGAATTTAAAACAGTTCAAACATTTTAAAAATCGAAACAGATAAAAATATTTATAACAATGTCTGAAATGTTTAATAAACATTTAACACCTTATAACACTGAGAAATATTTATTAAAACACAAACGTTTTCAGCCTAATGGAATAGGCCATCATCAGGTGACAGGTTATCAAACAACTTTGAAAATTGCGTTAAACGAAACTTTCGAACATTACAAATTCAAAATTAAAACGTAAAATAAATTAGCCAATCACTATACAAAATAACTATAATAAATAGATTGAACCCATATTAATATAAATAATAAAATAAGGTGATATAAAACTAAAAAGAATAAACCTAGAAGATTAAATGCACAAAAGGATTAAATTCATAAAAATATATATATCAAAAAGCATCACATTAATTAAAAAGGCAGATAGGAACTAAGAATTTGTGTGTTTTAACTTTTCTTTTACAAAGAACTTCCATGCCAAAGCTAAACCATCAGCATCCCTTGCATTGATACAGCCATCCCTTAATTTACTCTTATAAATTTCAATTTTTTCATGTTGCAAAGCCAACGATGGGGATTGTAACATCTAGAGAATAGATGCTTCATTCCATTTAACTACTGAATTCTCTGCTTGTGCCATACTTGATATATATATTTTTATGAATTTAATCCTTTTGTGCATTTAATCTTTTAGGTTTATTTTTGTTTTTAGTTTTATATCACCTTATTTTATTATTTATATTAATATGGGTTCAATCTATTTATTATAGTTATTTTGTATAGTGATTGGCTAATTTATTTTACGTTTTAATTTTGAATTTGTAATGTTCAAAAGTTTCGTTTAACGCAATTTTCAAAGTTGTTCGATAGCCTGTCACCTGATGATGGCCTATTCCATTAGGCTGAAAACGTTTGTGTTTTAATAAATATTTCTCAGCATTATAAGGTGTTAAATGTTTATTAAATGTTTTAAAAGAAGCTGAGTTGATATTCAATTTATTGTCTGAAATGTTATTAATTTAATACACCTAAGTACTCAATGAAGACTAAATCCTTTCCCTCTCCCCCCGAAGGAGAATTTCGAAAAATCCAATTCTTAGTGTGCATTGCCATGGCATACCCTACTAAAACGCAGATAAAACAAAAAATTGCATCTAAAATAGTACAGTAGAAGCCATTCTTCCAGTTAAGCCTTAATGCCCTCCCTCTCCTCCCCGCAGGGGAATTTCGAAAAATCCCTTCTTAGTGTGCATTTTCATGACATACCCTAACTGTGTACCAAATTTCACCTCTTTAGGTTCAGCAGTTTGCTCTAGGCAATGATGAATCAGTGAGTGAGTCATTCAGTCAGTCAGGACAAGCAATTTTATATATATAGATTAAATCCATCTAAAAATGTTCATTTTTTTATATGGTCCAATTACCAATTTTAAAAAATTAATTTTTAAAAAAATGTATAAAAATAGTTTATATAAAATCAGCTGAGGGTATATGAAATAATTGGTGTATATTTTCTGGAAAAAGACAAGAGGATAGTGATCTCAGTGCCCCTATCTTGAATCCATGCCTCAAAATAATATATTTTCATTTTTCAAAATGCTATTTCACAGAAAAAATAAAAATATTTGGCATTTTTTTATTTTTACATTGTGTATAGAACAATAGAAATTAGTTTTTTTCAAATTCAGTGGAGATTTGAAAATTCATAGTTCTTTCCATATTTCTTTTGCATAACAATGAGCTAACATATACTCTTCACAAATGCAAGTTTTTGTTATTTCAGAGCAGCTCACTTGACTAAAAATCCAAATAAACTAACTGATACATTGCCTATCCAATTTCAACAACTGTTATAAACTCAATTTCATTAACTTTAGGAAATCTATGTTATTCTTAAGATTATAACAATATCAATGTATATTTTATTTTATTTTTTTATCTACAATTTTATCAAATTTTTAAGATATAGTTTGGATATTTACGAGAAGTGGTCTCTCTTCTCCGTGACTGCACTCCTATGATTGTTTCTAAAGGGACATCTGTACGAGGTATAATCACACAACTAGGAGGAAGCATTATACTTTGTACTACACCAAAGTTACACTCTGGAGGTATGTTCTTATAACATGTTGCATGAGACTGAAAAGAAAAAAACAAAATATTTTTAATTAGGTATATATTTATTGAAATAATAATTTTTAAATCATGTTTCTTTACAGATATACATAGTTTATATATACTCAAATAATAGTTTCATATTAATTCCACAAAATTTCACATAAAATTTTATTAAAAAGGTCTACTTAATTCTGAATAGAAAAACATTTTCATTTACAATTTTAAGCTTCATTTTTACATAAATGAAAAATAATTTTGATAAATCAAAAAATTTATAAATCATTCAAATTTAATTAAAGCACATTTTATGTTATCTATTTAATGTACTATAAAACATATATAAAAAATCAACTTACAAAATTACAAAAAAATCAATAGTGTCCTGTGAGTCAAATTCAACTAATTTTGACAGTTTTGGCTCATTGCTGAATATACTGTATCCTTATATTATACAAACAGTCATAATTCATTTCAGAAAATAATATATTTGTATTTTCTCTAAGTATGAATCAGCATAATATGTTACTAATATTCCTACTTATGAATTTTTTCAATAAACCGTACTGAAATTATTGAAATAAAATATATGTATTAAAATAATTTAATGGATAATACATACAATTTAATTTATAATATTGTCAAGTGCTTTTCAATTTCTCATCTTAAGATTGAATTTTAAGTGTTCAAAAAACTTTCAAATAATATACAGGCATAGTTTTTGTTAATCAATACTCAATACAAAATTATTATATTTTTTATAAGATATGTTGAATATGATGTCAATTCTTAATTATCAAAATTTTTAGCTACTTTCTATAGATTTTTACAAGGTTTTAATGTATCATGATTTTATGTGGCTAACTTGCAGTAGCATACAGCCTGAAGAAACTTGTTAGAATAAAAATACACCCTGTATATTTCAGGTCTTTGTAGCAGCAATTGAAAGCAAGCCATTTAGAAGAAATTACCTCAAACACTAAAATGTTTTTTAAATTACATTTTATTGTAGATGTACAGTAGACCCCCCTATAACACAGGTTCATATAATGCAGATTCGTATATTGTGGCGAAAAAATTGCAACTGTATTCATATAAAGACATTAAAAGAGACTTGTAAAATGTGGTAAAACGTCATTGCCGACTCATGTCGAGACAGGATTGGTCGAATCTGGACCAATAGTGGACAAGCAGCCGAACTACTTACAAGCTACAGAGAGTTTAGGCGGGTAAGTTGAGTTTACTATCGTCTGTACAGTATATAAATTAGGTACTGTAAGTCTAATACAGTACTGTAATTTTATACATTTCTTGAAAAAAAAAATATTTCTTATTCAATGGCCATAAAAATTATTTCTATTAATGATGTCTCCAATGTTCAATGAATTTTTCGTAAAAAAATAACTTATTAGAAAACGCACTTGCCGTTTGGTGCGCTGTTCTGCGACGAAAACAAGCTTAAGCAATGGCGTCGTCGAACTGTGCACACTTGGTAAGTAATCCTACAATTTTTTGTTTATAGCATAGTTTATACGGATTATTCCCAAAAATTATACGTGTTTTGGAAATGTTGATTCAAATTAGTCTAGAATCGATTAATTTTATGGAAGAAAACCTTTCAAACAGCCGTAGTCCATAAACTGCACACGTGCTGGGCTGTGATTGGCTCATATATTTAAGAATTCCTTCAACACGAAATTCTTATAAAGTGGAACATATCTACCGCGTTATAGGGGGGATCGACTGTAGTTATAAAATAAGTGAGATAGAAAAAAATAAAAAAAATGCATAATGAGAGGAAACCACCTAACTTTACATATAAAAGACACAAATTACTACTAAACAACAAAATTTTTTATCACATTCATTTCTGTTTTAGTTATCAAATAATATTAATAAAATATAACAATAATTGTTAAAAGAAACTAAAAAATATTAAATAGAAAATAATTTTATTATCCATAATATCCAATGACATGGTTTTGAAAGTCAACTGCTTGGCTGTTCTTCACTGTAAAGAACTCTAAGCTAGTTCAGACAGACCAAGGCTTTCCAATGGGGTCAATATCAACTTTTTAGGAGTTGATAAAAGTTTGAAAGAGAATCAATGAGCAAATTAGATACATATTATATATATATATATATATATAAATTTTAATTAGTGATGATGGACCAAATAGAACTATTTTGCCAAATACTAAATATTCTTGCCTTTCTTAATTAAAACCTTTTTTGCCTTAACAACTAAATACCAAATATTCAGTCAAATAGATGTTTTACAGAACTGCATGAAATAAAAGGCTTATATCAGTGTTTTCCAAACTTTTCCAGACTACCATCCCATTTTAGTGTATATACGAAAATTATACTGAAAGTCACAAGCAACAATTTTTTATAAATAAGATTAATTTATTTTTGGAAAAACAAATACCATATATCTGCGAAGATAAGATGATAGTTAAATCATAAAAAAAGGGCCCCCAAAATCTGGGGTCATCTTATAAGAAAGATACAAAAAAAAATAGATTGAAATTTATATAAATTAAAACCATTATAAAATAAAACAAATCACTCACCAATTTAAATACAAAAAATTTAAACAGCCCAACTTCGTATGGGCTATTTAAATTTTTTGTATTTAAATAGCCCATACGAAGTTTTTGTGAATAGTCAAGGTCATTACCCAAATGCCCGAATCAGTGCAAATATTTGCAATAATCGCAAGACAGTACTGTCAGATGCAAGAAAATAAAATTTGTTCATTCGAAAAATTACAAATAGGACATAATTCCGTATATGCTATGCAGTATTATTATTCAGATGATGATCACTGATCTAAACTAAATTCATAGGCTGTTGATAGTTTAAAAGCCATCTTATAGAACAGATATATGCTAAAACTATAAAATTTTGACAAAAATTTATACCTCATCTTATCTGAAGGTCGTCTTATCTGCGCAGATATATAGTACAATAATTTATTAAATCCTGGAACTATCTTATAAACATGAAAATTTATACCTTTCTCTCAATTTTCAGCATTCACTGTTTAAAAAACAAACCTTTTTGGCCATATTCAGAGGCCTGCATTAGGTTAAACAGATTCTCTATCAAACATCTACAACAGGTTTGAAGTTTGGAATAATACCATTTTTCTTTGATGTAATTGTTTTTGAATTAATATATAATATATTTACATAAATATTAAT
This sequence comes from Centruroides sculpturatus, assembly GCF_000671375.1. Taxonomy (NCBI): domain Eukaryota; kingdom Metazoa; phylum Arthropoda; class Arachnida; order Scorpiones; family Buthidae; genus Centruroides; species Centruroides sculpturatus. Next base: position 600,208 of record NW_019384644.1, on the reverse strand, counting down.
ATAGTTTTAACAAATTAAATTAATAATTGCAAACAAAAATATTAATATGACTCTTAATTTATATTATTATTTTTTGGCTTTTATTATTTATTAAACTTATTTTGCAAAATTTAAAATTAAAATTATTGCATGTATGGTTGCTGCTATTGGTTGGTTGCTATGGTTGTTGCTAATGGTTGGTTGCTGCTATTTTTTAAAAGATTATCTAATATAGATGGCCACGTCTTGGATATAAATATAGATTCTTTATTGTTATTGCAGCTTCCTTTACGTGTTGTGGCAAATATTTCAAATGTATCCATGGTTCTTATTTTACGGTTATCAAATGTGTATTTTAAACGCTTTGCTTCTGCCCATCCTAGAGACACCTCTTGCTCACTTGCATATTGTGCTAGAGCTGTATTACATTTGTTTTTACTAATATTGTATTGATGCTCTTTAAATCTTTGTGCCAAGGATCTGTTTGTGGGCCTATACTATCATCATTTAATTGTTTGGTTATGATCTTGTAAGTTGTACTGAATCTAGGATCATAGTCATAGTCAACTACTATGCATTTATGATTTTGAATTTTTGGTAGTTGTGTTCCTAGCTGATATCTTTTTAAGATTTTCTTCTATGGTACATGCTAATGTAGACATTAGTTTACTACTGTAACCATACTTTACAGCAAGACATTTTATATGTTCTAACTCTTGCATAGTGTCTTTGATATTAGAGCAATGCATATATTGCTACTTTGGAAGAAAACTGGCACAACTCAAAATTACTAGTTTTGAGGAAATCCCATGCAAAGATTTAACCAAAGTTTAACTGAATATCGCTTATCTCCCACATAACTGCTCCCTAGTGGCTGAATACGCAAGTTACTTTTGTGACACAATTCCACATAAAAATTTACTACATTTTTGTTTTGATTATGACATATTTGAAAAATTACAATTTTGAGTTTCTTCCAAAGTAGTGATATGCTACTTTGGAAGAAAACCGGCATAACTCAAAAAAGCATTATTAGCACCCTAAATGCTGCCACCTTATAAATGTAGGAATCATTAGATGCTGATGGTATGAAAAGAGGGTGTTAATTAGGTTTCTCTTTTTCAAACTGTCTTTTAAATGTACACGACTCGCAGGCTATTGAAAGAAAATGACTATAATTATATTTTTAAAATATTTAAGTTTTTTAAATATGCAAAGATATTTATAACAAAAAGCAAGTAAAAGCTACACAATATGCATATTTTATTATATTAAACTTTTGAAAATAATTATCTTGTGTTTAAATAATTTATTGTAATTAATTACATTTTAGCACAAAATATTTCTTAAATAGACCTAGTGATTAAAATATACACTTCTAAATTTATTTTCTATTATTTTTAACTTTTGTATTTATTATGAAGTTTACAGCAATAAATATTTAAAACTGATTTCATTTTTGTTAACACAGATATACCTCAACTTATGACTCCTCAAGATATGACTATTTGAAATTACAGCAGTCATTGCATAAAGCAACTATATTGGCAATGAAAGGCATATACTGATGAAACAAAACAAAGCAATTATCCTACAAGTAATATAACTGTACATGTAAACTCGTATTCTCTATAATACATTTTATAATAGCTACAATAAAAGGCTTTATTAAACATGTTGTATACTTTTGTCATTACTAACATTAATTACTGTTTATAGTCACCTAAGCATAAAAATCAATCAATGAGTTGCTTAACTTTCCTGGCAACATTTAAAACTGCATATGTGGATCTGTTATATTTTATTATTAAAAACTTTTTATATTTTTAATTATTATAAAATGGCAAAAAGCTTAATTTTGAGGGTAGAAATGTAAAAAAATTTATAAAAAATTGTAAATGCTAATAATAAGTAAAATCTTCATTAAGTCTGACCTTACTTGAGATATGACACATGATCTTCTTTATCTCTCCATCTCCTCTACCTTTAACCAACCAAAATTTAATAGCATAAATCTCTCTAATACACAAACCTCCCTGCAAAATTTCAGAAATTTTTGACAAAAAGCACAGAAGCCATTAAGCTTCAAAGAGAATGAACAAAATTGTACCCCCCCACACACACATCTACTGAAACAAAAAAATCCCTGAATTTTTTTGCATTTCTCAACATTTCAAGGTCCTCCAAGTTCAAAAATGTAACAATCTTAGGGGTTATATTTTGACCAATCACCAATTCCCTATGTTATGTATAATAGAATGTATGGAAAATTATGTATAGCAGAGCCAGGAAAGTAAAAATGTCTCACAGTATGATACTTCTGTAACAATGACATGATTTCTCTTTCACTGTATGACATCATTTCATTTTCAGATACCATATTTTTGCAGATTGTCTATCCAGAAGAGATCATAAAATCAGATACTGTACTTCCATATGGTAAAATCCGGCACACTGGCATGCTGGTTTAAGTGAAGTTATACATCCCTCTCTAGTGGGTGCATAAAAAAATGAACAAGTTTTTATTCTAAAACTATGATACTGTCAGCATTAAATCAAAAACTTCAATTATAGGTTTAATTTCTGCATTTTGTCTTCTTCCTAACAATGTAAGATAGTTTTGGGATGCCAAAAATGCTTTTTTATGTTCATTTTATTGTAATTTGATCCAAAAATGCAAAAAGAAACATATCAAATTTCAGAAATGCACTGTAAATTATCTCAGCTTACACCAATTAGCATCAGCTTCCTGTAAAATCTGAGAGGAAAGTATTATTTTTAAGATCAGAATAGACTGTCAATGCAGCTGGCACTATTACTATAACTAATGTCAATAAGATGCTAATTGTTTTATTGCACTGTAAACAAAAACTTTCTTTCCAATTTTAAGTCTGTCCAATGGAAGAATGTTTTCTTTAACATTTATTTAACAATTAATTTTGTTAGATCTAATTAATTTTATTTTTAGTCACAGTTTAACCCACATTGCTGGTCAATCTGCTAAAGTACAGTACTATGTCAAACTTATTACCAAATGAACTTACAAGGGTAGTTGGAACAGAAACATGTTGTAAGTCAAGGTATATCAGTATTTTAAAATTTTTATATATTATTAACTAGCTGTACCCATATAATAGATATATTTTGAGCCATACATTGCTGTGGCTCAAAATGTATCTATTATAAATGTATAACACTCCCCGTGGGAGGGAAATTCAAAAAATTCCTTTTTAGTGTACATTCTCTTGACGTACCCTATTAAAATGCAAAAAACCGCACCTAAAATAATATAATAGAAGACCAGTTCTTCACGGTAAACCTTAATTTTGTTCTGCTCCCCCATGGAAAAAATTTTGACATCTATATGCAGTAGAGCATCGTTTATCCGAAAGTCAGTTATCCGAAAGAATTCCAGTCGGCAAATTTAAATTTTCGCTAGTGCTGTGGCGCTGCAATCTTTGGCTATATCTTGGGCTACTCCAATATTTTTCTTGTTGGTGTGTGTGTTTTAGCTGGCAGTACTGGCACTTTTGTGTGGTGTTTTTGTGAGGACTGTGTCGTGCTGAATTGACTGTTTTTGATTCTAGATTAACTTCTAAAATATATTTTTTTGGTTTTTATATTTTTCAATATATTTATTTTGTTTGTAAAAAATAAAAAAATAATTTTTAATGATACAATAGCCACAATTATTATTTTAAAAAGTTTACATTAGGCTTAACATCAACAAAAATTCAACACGAAGCGACATGCAACGGAGAAAAATTTCAACACGGGATAGGTTAATATATTTTTTTCGTATATAATCGGTTATCCGAAAAATAAGTTATCCGAACAACCCCAGTTCCTAATTGATTCGGATAAACGACGCTCTACTGTAATATTAAAAAAACGCACATATTTGAATGCAATGTTGTGTCAAAATTTCAAAGTAATCAGTTAAGAACTTTCAGAAATTTAAGATTTTGAACAAACAAACATTTACATTTTTATTTATATAGATTATTTGATTAACTTACAGTAAGTCCACACCATTCACATCGCATTCCAGTTAAACATTCTGCTGACCAACATGTCTTCTTACAAAAATGACATTTTGAATTTCCAGGAAGATTTCCTTCTCTCCAATGATGATATTGCACTAAAGGCTAGAAATATATATAATTATTAATTAAATTACAATGTTTTCATCTATAAAATTTTATAGCTTAAATAACACACAAAAAACTGGATGTTTATTAAAATAAACAAACAAATATTTATTGTGAAATAGCCACAATGCCAGACTGCAATTTTTAATAATATTTTTAATGTATTTAATTTAATATGTATTCTCTCCCCTCTCAAATTAATAGTGGCTTGCCCCTATACATCACACTTTTCCTTTAACAATACATGCTGATCATCTAAAACCTTTCAGGGAAAAATTTTGAATTGAAATAACATGACTTTTGGTTTGCATCAGATGTTCATAAATAGTTAATCGGAGCCTCCTGCCCCTAAGCTTTCAATATCTGGTCTCATCTTTCATCTATCTAACTCTGTTCTCAAGAGTAAGGAAAGATGGACAGACAAATGGATGACAGTGGAAATTCATAGGTCTATAATTTTTCTTGAATTGCAGCCCAACAACAAAAATATCAAAAGTCTAGCAAAAAAATACTTATTTAATAAGTAAACGAATGATTTTGACTATTTTTAATGGTCATCATAAGGTTAATATATTCTAAAAAAGAACACAAGATAGAAAACTGGCACACAAACTGGAAATATATACTAAAACAACCACTTCACACCTAAACGATAATTCCAACAAATGAACAACAAAAAAATTTTAATGTGCAAATGTTTTTGGCCATCTTTCAGAGGCCCTCATCAGGAAAAATTGCAGAGAATAGAAAAACAGTTCTATCTTTTTAACAGTTTTCGAATATAGCTGTGTTCTAATTTTTAAGATTTAAACAATGTTGAATACAAAGAATCGTTATGTATTACAACATATAATTGAAATATTTACAAATAAAGTTATAAATAAATACAATAATAATATATATGGTGTTAATATGTAAAATAATATATATGGTGACGTTTGAACATTAAAATTTTTTTGTTGTTCATTTGCTAAAATTATCATTTAGGTGTGAATGGTTGTTTTAACACAAGATAGAACATATATTTAAAAAATAAAGAACTGTACATGTAATTGGACCAGAGGCGTAACTACTGTGGAGTAGTTGGAGCAAACTGCTCCAGACAAATCATGAGAGCGCCAAGTTAAAAAAAGCAAAATAAAAACATTTGTAAAAAAAATTGTGTGGATTTAATAATTAATCAATTAACTATTAGATTTCAATCCATTCAACAATTATGTTCACTTTTTAAGGGCTTATCACTTGCATATCTTGTCACGTCATCTGATAAAAATATTCTGGAAGGACAGAATTGTTACAATCAGCATATCCCTCCAACATTTCGCCTAGTTTTGGACTTCAACTGTTTCAACTTTAAAATGTGTTTTTATACACAGGTAAAAGTAATTACTTCTATATGCAAAGTTGCCGAACTACTTTTAATTCACACTGCAGCCTCAAGTAACTTCTCTGACATTATTTCAGCATGCCTCATTTTTTTAACTTTACAGATGATGACAGCAACAGCATAACAAAGTTTTTCAAAATGAAAATAATCAAAACTTATTCAAGAAACAGCATGTCGCAACACTGTCTTATCTCTGGCTACTATATCAATTGAAAAAACAATAGCTTGTTAACTTGATCTGGAGAAAGTGATTGACTGATTTGCAAATGAAAAAATGAGAAAACAACAATTTTGAAGTTTTTTTTAAATATTTATTATATATTTTTTATGAATGTAAACTTGCATACATTTTATCAATACAGTTTATATAATATGTGGTAAATATTATTAGGTACTCCATACTTAAAGAATTATATTTTGTTTTATTATTATATTTATATTTATTAAATTAAATATCTTATTGTTGAAATGCCTCGAATCTCAAATAAATTGTTATTAAGTAGGGTTTTAAATCGAGATAATTAGGTATATGTTTTTAAATTAAATGTTCAAAATAAATTTTGCAAGATCTCTTTCAAGGAATAAGGAGCGCACTGATTCTACTTGCTCCAGGATGCTGAATATGTAGCTATGCCACTGAATTGGACACTTGCTGTGTGTATGGAGACAGCTGCTTACGCAGTTAGAACAAATTGAATAAACTCCACAAAAATGAAAATTAATATAATATACATTAAGTAGTGAACTTCCTTCAGGAGACTTCAAGAAATAATTTCTATGCAAAGGAGATAATGTCAACATTCTTATAGTTTATGGCAATGGCCTTTCTAGCTATCTTATATATTTTCAGTCTTTCTAAATGTTTGAAACAGGCTCTATTGGCAGTATGATGTATAAGCTGGGCATGGTTCAAAGAAACATGGATCTTGTTGTTAGATGCAAAGGCAGCATAACACATTCTTTTTTATTTTATGTCAATTTCATATTCTTTAGTCACTTGTTTAACAATTCGGTTGTCGCTCCAATGTTGGACACTGTTATCAATGATGGAAATGGAGTAAGCACCTTTGGTAGTTACTTCCTAACAGGAAGGTCCTTAACTTTCTTAAGTAATAAAAACCTATTGGACTTCTGTTATATGAAGGATTGACGTTGTTGATTTTGACTATTTCTTTATTGATGGTAGAAAGCTTACTATTGTATTCTATAGCCTTGTATATTCTATCCTGCTTTACTCCATGCCTTTTCTGTGCATCATGATGTAGAATGAGGCCTTTGACAATGTTTGGTAAATAGCTATGTAGGATGGATAAATGGTAAATGTATTTGAGTTCTTCCTCTTTTTCCTGTGCAAAGGCAGAATAGGAGAAGGCTCTTTTGACAAGGAAACAGAACACCACCACTTTGAACATGAAAGGATTGTGTGAAGTAGCAGAGATGAACAGAGGTCTGTAGGATGGTTTATGGAACATTGCTGTGGAGAAATGGACATTGCAGATTGTAAATTGGACATTGAGAAAATGTGCCTTGCTGTAACTTTCCTGCTCAGCATTAAGAAAAAATCCAAACGGGTTATCATTAAGCAAGTTGAGGAAGTCCAATTTAAAGATTCTTAATCTAACAAAAAATGGGGCCCCATTGAATTTCAATAAGCCTTAGGCCCCAAAAAACCTAAATCCGCCCCTGCACATAGGTTCAGTTTTTTTGCCAAATAATGTCATCATTGATGTACTGTACCTGGCGTAGAAAAGAATCTGGTCCTCAAAAGCAGGAAGGATTTTCTGTTTTAGTTGACACAAGACCAGCTCACATAGAGTGCCTGAGAGTGGGCTTCTGTTGAGGACACTCCTGTTTTGTAGATGCATAACACAAAGAAGAATGACATATGAGGTCAGCTAGCCAACGTTTCAGAGCTACTGAAATGTTGGATGATGCTTTGATGACTTGTAGATATTTGTAAGGAGGAAGTTGCCTAATTCACAGAAACAAGACTCAATTTTGATTGAGGGTATAGATATTGAAAATCACATACAGTAAGATATCAACCTTCTTGAACCATTAAATTTGTAGTTGTTGGATCAATGCCTCTGTATTATAGATCATGTATGGAGAGATGTCAAGGTTGTCATTTATGAACTTGATATCCCTTTCAATATGTATAGTCAATAAACAATATTTACTGTCTACTGGTCATAATTGTATGCCAAGCTTAAAATAAAAACTTTGGCAAACACAAATATCCATGGAGTAGAAGAGGCTGCCACTTTTGCCTTGTTTAACTTCAATATTTAATAAATACACATTTTTAACATCAGTTAAGTGTGATTTCTCTTCCATATATCATTCCTGGAGTGAAGTGAATATTGTTTTTGTCTATTATCAGCATGGAGACTGCCAAAGAGCACTTCTTTAGACTGTTGAACATCAGACTGTTGTGGCTAATACTGCAGGTACAACTATGGTTCCAGTTAAAGTGTTGAAAGAATAGTCTTATCCCCAGGTGTATTTCCATCAAGTATGATGTGTTCTCACAATGTGTTCATTCTTTGTTGCTCTGCATGGAGCAGAATCTCTTGAGACATTTAATTAAGAACAAGTAGATGATGATTGCAGAACCTGAGCTAAGATTGTACGTAGATCATTTGTCCTTTTCAAAAGTGTGTAGTCTGGAAAGTTTGAACAACTGGACAAAATAAGGTAATGTGCCAACAACAAAATGTGTAACACAAGGAAGAGCTTAAACAACAAATTTCATTGGTTATGTAGTGATCTGTCACTTAAATTAAATTGTTTTGTTTTTATTTTTTTTTTGTAAATGTTTTGCCTGTTCTGTTTGTGCTCGAGCACCACATTTTGTAAAACTCGCGGGACTGGATGATTGGTTGCAATTCGTGACGTCAACCACGGAGAAGTATAAAGGGAGGTGTCTCACCTAAAAGAAGGACTTTTTTGTTTCTTGCTCTTCGGACTGTGTCGGACATGTGGTATAAGTGAGGTGCGAGTGTTTAAGCACGTGGTTGAAAAGAGAAGAGAATGAACAGTTGGAAGAAAGAACAATAATCCAATTTCATCCAGATCTAGGAGCAAGACTTTGAAGTGAATAGCATATACATTCCTTCAAATTGAACGAAGGACACATGTAAGACAATTTGTTTGTTCTTTGTTGTACAATCACTAAAATTAGGTAGTAGAATAGAGAGTAGATATAGATACGTGTTAATGGTACTTAAGCCTGTGTAGGATATAGATATAAATTGTCGATATATCAATATGCCTGTAAGACTCCCGAAAAATTAAATCATATTTTTTCACCTGCAAAAATAAGAAGTGTAAAGTCCTTAATTTGGTTTGTGTTCATTGCCTATTACCCTCCACTGTACACTGTATACTCAGGTATAGCAGTAAATCTAATAGTTAGCTAATTCCACCTGACATAGGTGTAGAGTGCCAGCAGAGGTTCAGTATTACAACTTCACATCAGTAACAGTGCCGGATAAAGTTCACCGCATCCTATCTCAAGGCACAAAGTTTATTCCTACTAGTGCATGGATGTATGGGATGTGACAGTTTCTGAAAAGAGTGTTGGGTTCAAAAAATATATCAGTTTTCTAACTTAAAGAAGTGTGCAGCAAAAGTTCTATCATTTTCTACAACTTAGTAAAAATCTAGTAGAAAGTAAAACAAGAAATTGGCTAACAGACTCAACATCAAAACTAATTTAAAACTAGCAGTACTAATATTCAATCAAATATTTTGGATATATGGCATTCACATCAATCTGACCAAAGTCAAATTAAGTATACTTATGTACATTTCAAGATAAATAAATAATTATAATTTACCCGCATATTTTTTCTTTTTTTGTGTGCGGCCTGTATCAATTTAAAAGTTCTAAATGTGGCCCTTACATAGAAAAAGATTGCCCATCCCTGCCATAGAGCATCGCAGCTATTATTGCTTGGAGGTTGTCTTTCCAAGTAGCTCTGAAACCAAGAAATTTCCAATTTCTATCTTGGAGAAATCAGGCATTTATATGGTTCCATTATTACAACTAAATAAGGGCTTGATACTGTATTACTTAGGCCACAACAAGAAAGCTCCAAAATCATCTAACAGAGCAAAAGGATAACATCTTAAACAACAGATGCCCTACAGAGCTCTCCAGGAGTGTGAGTGATCTTGTGTCTTTATGGGCTGAGACTTCATTTCTTAAACAATGTTTAGAACAAAAAACTATTTTTATTTGTCAAGTTTTATACATATCTAAGCTGGGGCCATATAATAAACTTTCACTTGAATTCCCAAAGCTTTGGGTTTTATTATTTAAAACTTTAAAAGCTTGATATGTTGCCATATCAATATTTGTGTGTCCCAAAAAAATGTTTTTAAAATACAGGATTAATAACTGTGTGTATTTTTACTTTAAAGTTCTACCATGTGTTTTATCACATACATCAATGCATGTTAAAAATTTTTCCAGTGTTCAATTATTCAAAAACTATGTTCTTTCTTACAATACACAAACATTTTATTTAAATTTATATTTGTATTCTATATGCAATATATTCTTTTTCTTCACCTAAAGATAACATTAATACAATGTTCAAATTACTATCATAACTATTTTTTATGTTGTTATGCCAAATACATAATGCCAAAATACTGTGTTTCTTTAATTATTTATAGACATTTTCGGATCAAATGTATATTCATCATTTTGTAAGGTCTGTGGTGATTTGTTGCCAGATTTCGCAATAATTCAAGCCAGTTGGCAATTTGGAAATGATTTTTTCAATCTGGGGATTTTTCTATACAATTATAAATTTATCCAAAGTTTGTTAGAAATTTTTTAAAAACAAGGCTGAAATTGGGCATAAGCAAACTAGTCAATTACAATTGCCTAAGACCCAGATCTGAAAGGATTCTATAAAATCAATTTGTAAACTTTTAAATTCAGCTATAAAAAAATTAATAGTTAGTAAACAAAGTGAATATTCTCCAAACCAATGAGCATTTGGGCTTTAGTTTATTATCAACACCTATTGATTATGGACAGAAGCAAGTATCAGTATTAGATTAGATCAGTTGGAAAATTATTGGTATTGAGTCATATCAGCATAATTCAGTATCAACATAAATTTTAAATTCAAATACTATGTTAAACTCTATGCCGAATATAATATAATAATAGATAAAGTAAACACTGTCAGATGATGCTAAAATCTGTTAAGTGATTTTTTTATAATGCAAGTACTTTCAATGATATGAAATTGTCTTCATCAGGCTAATGAACATCTTGAATTTGGAACAGAATGTCATTATATGTAGTATAAAATTCTCAACATTTAAGCATTTATACTGTGCATAGTGACATTCTGTTCCGAATCTGAGATGTTCACTAGCCTGATGATGACAATTTTGTATCAAAAATACTTGCATTATAAAAAGGACTTTAATGTCTGACAGCATTCACTTTGTCTATTATTTTAAATTCAAAAGTAGACAAACAAGTTCTAAAGTGGTGCTCTCTACATATTTTTAATTTATCTAAAAATTACATTAAATCAAAATATCAATAAAAGACTACAGAGTACCAGTAAAAGACAGTAGGAGTCATAATGACTTATGCTACATAGGAGCCACTAGAAGATCACCAAAACACATGATAAAAGAGCATAAAGATAACATCCAGAAGGAACAGCTAGTTACAGCCTTAGCGGTCTATGCAGTAGCAGATCCAGATTCTGCAACAGTTGACTGGAATCGAGTAGAAATAATCTAAAAGATTTGGGAGAAGCAACATATTAAGTTTGTGGAAGTATGGCACATTTATAAAACTACAGAACACACTGTAAATTAGAGAGAAAATACCAGGATTTCAGTGGCCTGGAAAGTGTTGCTTGATAAAAACCCAAGAGCTGGCTAATTAAGAGACTACTGCAGGATGAGTAGTGTTTAGATTACTTGGTAGTGATTAATTTGCCAGTACAGAGATTTTAAGTTTGTAAAATATAAAGTTTTTCTACTTTGTTTAAATCATAATGTATACATTATATTTTTGTGTTTTTATGTACTTTTTTTTAATCATTTATCATGATATTCCATTCAACATGTAAAAGTCTGACATGTGCATTTTAAAAGTTTGTCTTGTTCCCAAAAATGAAATGTTATATACCATTATAGAATAAGTGGCAACTTTGTTCTTTTTAAATTATAAAATTCAGGTATCTCCTGAAAAAAATCAATTAAGAAGACCAAAAAGATTACAATAAGTGTTCACTGCGTAATAAATGATTGTGTATTGTGGTTAATGCTGGTACAGTTATTGAAAAGATAAACATTTTCATTCTTATTTTTCTTCCTTATTAACCATTTTCAAGCCTAAAATAGCATATCAGTATCCCTGAGATTAATCACATCTTTTGTGAAATTTAGTATCAGAATATTAATGTTATAAAGTATGTTTTTGTTTCTCAAATGAATTAAGTTGAAAGCAATGACAAAAATATAAATACTTCTATTCATAATACAGTAGAGCGTCATTTACCTGAATCAATTGGGGACTGGGATTGTTCGGATAACCAATTATGTACGAAAAAATATATTAACCTATCCCATGTTGAAATTTTTCTGCATTGCATGTCGCTTCACATTGAATTTTCGTTGACGTTAAGCCTAACGTAAAATTTTAAAATAATAATCATGGCTATTGTATCGTTAAAAAATTATTTCTTTATTTTGTACAAACAAAATATATTGAGAAATATAAAAACAAAAAATTATACTGTAAATGTTAATGTAGTATCAAAAATGNTCAGTTAACTGACGTTTCAGTTGATCGGCTTTCAGATAAACAACGCTCTACTGTAATAAAAATGACATATAGAAATCACTTGTCATAAACCAAAGTACCACTACTTAAACCTTTAAAAATGCAATATAATTTTAATTTTCAAACATTTTTGATCATCTAAATGATCAAAAATGTTTTTGTATTCAGGATAGAAAGAAACAAATTTCAATTTAAAAGGAAGAACAAAAGTTATTTCAGCTTTCACTCTTATTTTTAAATTTAAATTTGTTTCTTTATATCCTGAAGAAGGCCATTTAGACCAACATTTCTCAAACTTTTTGCTCACGCAACCCAATATATTTGTTTTTAATGGTTCTGAGGCCCAAATGTTTATAATATAAAATTTTCAAAAAACCTGATAAATTAAAGTTATTCTATATTTTATAACAAAATAAAATTATGTATTATTCATAATAACTTTTAAGTGTAAAATGTAACATTGAATACATTTCTATTAAAAGTTGTTCAGGCCAATTCATTTGTAACAAATAACTTACTTCAATTTCAGTTTTTATTATTGAAATTTCACTATTAAAAAAATATAAGACTGACGATTGTAAATAGAACAGACTGTTTCAAAATTACTCAAGAGTCTAGCTTACTTTAAAAAGTATTACAAGTTTTTTTGTAAACTTAAACTTTTTTAAAATGTACCTTTCAGATTGTAAGATTTTGTCAATTTCATTTTTATATATACACAAAAAAAATAATAATAATTTATTGATCCATATGTGCTAAAATTCATCAGTAATTTATTTTTTTATAATTTATTGTTATGTTTGACAATATACCTAAAAGTTTGAATAAACAAGGACATATTTTCAAAACCATTGCAACTTAAATGGTGTATTATAAACAACTCAACTGACCAGGTAATATAATACGAATAACTCGCTAGCTGCAAGTACCTGCTTCGCTGGGTTTTTAATTGTTCATACATTTATATGTAATATAGTTTTTTTTTTTACATAAAAGACTGTTTATCTTCCTCTACATAATCTTTCTCTGATTCAATGTGTTTCCCTATAATTTTCAAGTTGCTCTTCTGTTTGATTATTTCTGTTTCGATATGATTCAAAACCGCAAAAATTCTCTCTTACACTTTGGCATTGTTTTTTTATATTTTTACTTTTCACACTTCACTATTCACTTTCTACCTTTTTCTGTTATTCATACACTTTTACTAATGAAAAATCAACTGAAGCATGTGCGTCACACGTCTCCAAAAGCCATCCACACTACTCATACATAACGGTCCTCGACTATTCCAAAACATTTAAGATTAAGATTGCATTATAGCTGTGTGGTTGCAGCTTTGTCTTATGTATATATATATATATATATATAATTTTTTTTGGCTATTTTTCTGCAGTGGGGAAAAAGGGTTGGCAACCTGTCGAGGGTACAGGAGGGTATTTAAGACGATGTCGACTGGCTATAGGGCTTTTTCTCTTCCTATTCAGGATATCAGTGAATCGTACAGAGCATTTTTTTAGGAGTTTTTCAGTTTCTTTGTCCTGCAACAAATTGGATTACGGTGTGTGAACTATCTGTGACTATAGTATTGTAATGGTGAAAACTTTTAGTGTGTGTAGAATTGTATCTTGTGGACCTAGATATAATTGTACAAATACATATATTTTGTGGTTTATATAAACTTATTATTAAATTGCCTCTTTGTGTGTCTCTTCCCCATGTGGTAATTCACCTACACCTACAATTAGTAAGAATATTAAGTCTTGCAATTTTCCACATTGGCATCCGCGACAGGATTACCACATGGTCTATAATGGAAACAAAGACGGCAGAGCATTCGAGTGACGGCACGCAACCCGAGTCAACCATGAACATTCCAGGAAACCATGACCCAGCAGCAGCAACCCCAGTCGTTATGGGATACCTGGGGATGATTCCGACATTCTCAGGTACTTCAGCAGATAATGTATCCATCAAGCAGTTTTTTGATATTCTGGAGGAAGTGTCAACGATCGCCGGGTGGACAAGCGGAACTCGTTTAGCTGTAGCTCAATCACACTTGAAAGGAAAACCTTTCGGCCTGTTGTTGGACCTAAGGGACGTGTACCAAAACAACTACAACAGAATTAAGACATCTCTACTAGGTAGCTTCCACAGACAGAAGTCGACTGATGGAGGTACATTGAAGGACTTCATCAACATAAGACAAAAACATAATGAGTCAGTGGGTGAGTATAAGGTTAGATTGTGTGTATCGTTTGAAAGAATGGTCTGTGCAAATCCACACATGGCCACATTGAGAAGTGCGATGTTAAGCAATCAATTCATCCGAGGGATAAACCCAGACTTAAGAATGAAACTGTTAGAGCGCAAACCAAAATCATTTGATGAGGCGGTCGAATTAGCTGAGAAATTGGCAAAAATCGAGCAAGCCTGCGGGCTCAAAGAAGTTCAGGTAGGCGGTGTTGTTGTACCACCTCACAAGGAATCAACCTCTCCCGATAACAGTAACATAGCCAGATCAGAAGTCGCGACTCGTTTAGCTAAGTTGGAGAAGAACGTATATACAGCTGTCTCAGGCTGTCTTGGGTTTAACTGGTGGGCAGGATGAACGCAACCCAACTAAGGCCAACGTCATACCTGGTCGGGGTAGAAGATGTTTCGCCTGCAGAAGTAGGGACCATCTATGTGCCAACTGTCCAAAAAATTTAAACTAGAATGGGACTACCTTGGCGGCCAGGATGGTGGTTCCGAAGTGAATATTCAACTGGCATAGGATATATATACACTAGTATATATATATATATATATATACCAGTCATGCATTGCTGCGATCTCAGAAGAAAGGAAATTCAAGCAAACTCGTTATGATAAAATTCAATTTACATTTTATCATTTTTATTGAAACTTATTATTATTATTATTCATTTTCATCAGGAAAACATTTCAAAGTGTCGTTTCAATACTATTTATTTATTGGAGTGCTTGTGGATACACGATATTTTTTGTTTTTCTGTCTGGTGCGTATACAAATATATCAGAAGGTTTTCCGACGCATGAGCTGGCCACATACAGTTGTCCATGCGAGAAGCACGGATTCTCCAAATCTAACCCACACAGTTGCAGCAATTGTCAGAAGTGCAATATTCCCCATTCATATATATATTTTTTAATCCTTTATAATTTTAATTATTTAATTGCTCCTTCCTCTCTTCCTTGGAATGCTGTGAAATTTCTGTTAGTTGGATAATAAACTGTTTTATTGTAATTTGTCTTTTTAAATTATTTTGAGTTGATATTAAAATTTGGAAAAGGAGGATACCTAGATCAGTAAAATAAAATTGATAAAAAAAAAATCGAATTTCATCCTACAACTTCGGTAGTTGTTTGGGGTACAGTTAAGGTTTTAACGAAGTTCAAGCGAGTACATAATTAGCAAAAAAAATTGAAATAAAATGATTAAACAAAAATTATTACAATTATCATAAATAACAGTTCACAAATGCATATATAGAAATATTTTTTGCAGGGGGAAATGGTCTTCACAATTTAAAATCGATCGAACACACAGTGATATGCTCATATAAACGCGCGCCATCTATCGTAGGATAAATGTACTATGCCAGAAACCTTCGCGAGAGTGTATTAAAAAACTTCCCAAAGTTTCATGGCAATCATACTATGCCAGAAACCTTCGCAGGAGTATATTAAACAACTTCACAAAGTTTCATAGCAATCGGATAAATGGTGTGGTAATGCATGAAGGACATACAGACAGACAGACATATATTCATTTTTATATATATATAGATAACTCTTTATTAATACAACTAAACACTTCTACATCCAGCTGGTTCCCTCAAGCTACAACATTGCTGCCCTTTTTTTCCATGTCCTTTCTTCAACCCTCTCAACCTATGTTGCCACCTCAGCACCAACACAATTACATTCAATATTTATTTAAATCATTAACATATATTACAAATGGCATTCTGACTATGACCTTACATATAACTTATTCAAAATAGAAGAGAAATCAATTTCATATACATGTGAAGATCTGAAACCCTTTTTTCTGTTTTAAAACAGTAATCCTAAGAATTTTCTCTGAAAAGGGAAAAAGGAGAACATCTGCAGTCAATGACCGAGATGCTCTCCTCGAATAAGAAAAAAAAAAGGGGGGGGAATGTTAAATTATCAATAAACGAAATCTCCTCCATTTGTTTAAAGGTAATTCTATTGATGTTAATATCAACAAGACAGGAATAAGAGATGTTTCTTATCACCTCTTTGGTTGTACGTAACATGTGGTTACGGCAATAAATCGTCTCATTCGTAGTCAAACACGACGTTTGATATAAACAATAACTAGATAGTTGACCAGGTTAAAGAAATTATTGTCAGCTGAGTGTTAATTTATGGATGAGAGCCATCAAATCTATAGAAATTTATATCAAAAAATCATATCATCTTGACACCAATATCAATAAATTGAACAAACTTCTCTATGTCAGTTGTCCGAACTAGCTAGATCCAAATATCAACACACTAACAGGTGTGTGGATAAATCATTAGTAATGTCATAGTTCTCACCCCCTCAAATTTGGTATAAAGAGGGCTCACGGCCCGTTATCGGTGTGGCCTCCCAAGATAGCTGAAAGCAAGGATTAACTGTCCTCATCACTGACCGCCAAAGACGGACGACACGGTTAGATTCTACAAGCTACAAATTAGTAAGTAGAACTCTCTCTTTCCTCTCAGGTGGACTAGGGCTAATTCTGAAAATAATATTAAGGAGGATCAGAGATTATCCTCAATCAAAATACCTGAGATATAATTCGACTAACCTACTATTATAATTTCGGTTTGATATCATTATTATTATTATTCTTATTATTTGTAATTTTTTTTATATTGTGTATACCAATTAAATTTATATTATATCTTAATCATGTGTGTTTACTCGTACTCTGTCAACACCTTATCGACTTATCCGTGACCTCCCACTCGATTTTCGCCCTCCTAAATTGCCATCCACTGACCCAGTGAGCGGGACTCACCTCCCCGTTGTCGAAAAACGGTTTAGACTTAGATGCTTAAACCCCGATTCTCACATAGACATATGCTATAATGTTAACTTGATTACTAAACAACAATAACTAGAAGAAAAAAGTTAAAAATTTTCAGTATTTAACAGATGCATCTATTGTTCTTGGTTTTTAAAGAATATTTCAGTAATACAAGTATTACAAGTACAGGCAGCCCTCAACTTTCACACATTCTATTTTTGCACAATTTGCTATTTTGCACATTTTTAAAAATTCAACTTTTTAAATATTTTTGTCGATAATGAAAAATTTCATTTCATGCAGAATGCTCATACACTACAAAGTGCGGTAGCTCGCTCTATGTTCTCGGACACACATTACTTCCTACAATAGTGGACTTCTCGTAATCCTAATCACTAGTGTGTTATTCCAAGCAAGATATCAAAACAGTTTCAGTCTTGCATTAGGGCGTGCGTCAACATGTTGTGTGTTTTGCCAATTTATTTGTTTATGTTTAAATATTTCATCCTTATAAATTGATAATCATGAGTGAGAAATGGAGAAACTGCAGTGTTGATACGAACAAAAAGAAATTAAGGACTCATAAACTTCGTACAATTGAGACAAAGATGGAAATAATTAAACTTTCTGAAAACAGTGAATCTTTTGCTTCAATCGGACGTTCATATGATGTAAACAGATCTATGATATATGCAATTTTTAAAAATAAGAGTAAAATTAAGGAATAAATATTTCAGTTTTTGGTGCATATTTTTTTTACATCCCTCTACTTTCAAACATTCAACATTCACACACACTTTCAGGAACCAATTATGTGCGAAAGTCGAGGGCCACCTGTATTTCTGCGGAAAGTAGTATCATTTTGCAACCTGTTAAAACTTTAGCATAACCCACAGTTTGAGAAATGTTCATTTAAACAACCAAAAATGCTTGAAAATTAAAATTATGGTGCATTTTTAAAGGTTTTAGTACTGTGATACAGGAATCATTTGAGATGTGATAAAGCATTGACTAAATTCTGTTCAGAGTTTCATATTTTTTTTGATTTTACCAAAAACTGTTATTACTCATTTCTTTGTCAAACTTCAAAACTAGCATATACTAATTTTCATGTTAAACTATGAGGTATACTATATCAAGTAATAAAATTATCAAAGTTTCAATGAAATATGATATATTCTTTTTCCTATGTACACAGATTCATATAGGAAATTATTGGTAAGTAATTAAGATATTTATTTACAAAACTAAAATGTGAAACAAATTAGAGTTTTGCTTTACCTAAATATTACAACTTCACTAACAAAATGCATTTCTAAGCTATATAAGATTTATTAATAATGAATATTATCAAAATTTATTAAAAGAACTGTTTAAAATAAAAATTTTTTTACTTGATCTTGACTTGGTACATAAGTAGCACATTCTTTGCAGTCTGCCACTCCAAAATCTTGACATTCTTGATGGACACAATATTCACATACTATAAAATAAATATTGAATTTAATTTTAATTCTTGATATGTACAAATGTAAATATTTAATACAAGAACACATTCTAAAGTTGTGTAAATATTAATAATTCAATACATTATGAAAACAATATGTAGTAAGAGTAAAATGTATCAGATGACTCAAAAACACATTTGTTTATAATAATGCACGAGTAATAAAGTATTGTACTTCCATGATGTCAATCATAACAGCCTAAGTTAACAGTTCTCTGAAATACTTGTATTCAAAGCTCAATCAAAATTTGTGAATTTAGACTTTACTAAAATTTTAAGATATAATTAAAAAACATTAGAATTTACCATTTTCTAATTATCTTTTATTAGAGTCATGGTAACCTTTGAGTTGGTGGTTGACTGGGAAGTGCAAAAATCACTGAAAACCTGCAAACTGAATTTATACCATTACTTACCCATCCAAATTAATGAAAATTATTTATTTCAAAAACAGATAGAATATGGAGTTAATAAATATGCATTTAAAAAAAATGTGGAAGAAATTTATTCATATTAAATAGGGATGAACTAAGTAGGTTTTTTGGCCAAATTCTGAATAATTATTTGAATGTTATTATAAAAAACTCTTCAGATTCAGAACTGGATAATGATATGATGTTTATAATTGACAAAAATAATTTTCAGTTTATGCTAGAATTGTTATATGAAAGTGAAATCACACCTAACCAACATTAAAAACACATATTTATTAAAAATTGCAAGTACTTTCAAAAGCATATAGCCTTTGTCATCAGGCAAAAATTGAACACAAATTTTAAACTTAAGAAAAGAACATAAATGAATATTTCTTTTTTAAATTAAATAAAGGCACAAGACTGGAATATCAAATATTGAATAAAAATTGTATTGAAACATTGCATTTATGTTATATACTTAAATTTAAAATTTCTGTTTGATTTTTGCCCGATGATGAAGGATATATGTCTTCAAAAGTACTTGCAATTTTTAATAAATACATGTTTTTAACATTGGTTAAGTGTTATTTCTCTCCCATATAACAAACCCAGCATGAAGTAAAAATTGTTTTGTCAATTATAAGCATGGAAACTGCTAAAAAGCACTTCTTTATAATTTAAAAGGTTATATTTTAAAAAAGGTAAAAGTTAAAAAACTTCCTAAAAAACAACCACGAGAAAATATCCTTCTCGGTCTTTACAGATTTTCGTGGAGACTTAATTAAAAACTATAGACTACAACTTTCTTCTATAAAGGAACAAGATTTATTTAATATTACCTCCAAATGCATTTTGCCCTGGCTGTAGCAAGGCCTCTTCAGTGGATATAGATAGCATCACAAGCAATACCATTTATGCAATTCTGTTGCAGTTGCTGGTTTCAGGAACAACATATTGAAGTCATGTCTAGAATGTTACAATTTCAAGTGACAGAACATCAAGAGAATATTGCCAATAATAAACTCACAACTGAGCTTTCAAAGAGTATTAGAGCATGCTCTTTTGGACTAATACTAGATTACTAAGACAATGCTATGGCAAAAGAATGTTATCCTTATGGGAAAATCTTTATGTTGTGTCATTTTCAATCTGAATTACCCCTACCTTCTGCATTTATGGATAGAGTTATTTAAACAATTCACATTGTAGATGCTCTTAAGATCTTTATACTTGAAGATTTACATCTTGGTTGATAATTTCACATACATTATGTATTTTTATTAGACTGTTCTAATTTTTATTAAATATTTGATATTCCAGCCTTGTGCCTTATTTAATTTAAAAAAGAAACATTGCATTTATGTCCTATTCTTAGGTTTAAAATGTGTTCAATTTTTGACTGTATGTCTTTGAAAGTATTCACAATTTTTAATAAATACATGTTTTTAACATTGGTTAGGTGTGATTTCTCTCCCAGATATGATGTTTCAATATATCTCACCATCAACTCAGCAGAACAGAAGAAAAGCTCTTCCAATGTTTCAGCATACACCAAATGCTTTCTTTGGAAAATCACAATGTTTGAAAAGCTTTGCTTCTGTTCTGCTGAGTTGATAATGAGGTTTTTTGAGACATTATTGGATGCTACTGTTGTCAAATACCAAATACTGAATGTTCTTTCCTTTCCTGAGTACCAGCTGATTTACTGTATTTGGAACTGCATGAAATAAAAGACTTAGAGCAGTGTTTTCCAAACATTTTCAGACTACCATCTCTTTTTAGTGTATATATTTTATTAGTGATCCCATAATCAGTCAAAAATGATACACTGAAAATTAAATTTTAATGAAAATGTTTTCAATTTAAACATTTATTTTATAAACATACAAAATTGTCTAAAAGTATCTTAATGTACTTGATTAATTAATATAAAAATAATTAATGATGAGCCAGATGCGACAAGATTAATTTTTCCACATTCAGCTCAATATTAGAAAGTAGTATCCTTAAATTGCCCTGTTCAACTACAGTACTTGCAATCAGAATATTCAAATAAACATTCGATATGAATCTCTTCTGAATTCCGAATTCGGAAGAGATTCATATCGAATGTTTATTTGAATATTAAAGGCCCATTCGTTATAACCTGAAGAAGTGCCCAGGAGGGGCGACGAAAACGTTCGCAATGCTGCAGTTCTAAAAATAGAAGCACTCCAGTTAAAGGTTTGAAGAGTTTTTTATTTTATTCAATTAAACAGAAAATACAGTTTAGGGCGGGTAGAACATGAATATGCCCTTTACAATTAGCCAAAATAAAACTGTACAGAATAAAAGCAGATCCCTACATTGGCTTGCAGATAATAGTAACAAAAACTAAGGCTGCCTGAAGTCCTGAGTGAAGAATTGTGGCACTAAGAGACCATGTGATACAGAGGTTGCCCTCCACACACTCAGTTAGCTGAGCACCTTAATTTGGCGAATAAAGTCATTGAATTTTATGAAAATGTCTTTGTTGCTGAGAAGAAAACTTGCCGGACATGGCCACACTTCATTCTCCTGAATCACAGCTTGTATCAGTTGTCTTCGTTTGTTCTCGTACAGAGGGCAGCGGAACAGCATGTGGTCGCTGTTGTCCCATTCATTAAGCAAGCAATGGCATTGCCCATTCCCTTTGCCAAGGAAACGGGCCAGATAATAATAAGAGTGACAGAAAATATACTTTTAAAATTCTAACTAATGTTGCCGTCTGCTTCTGGTGAAACTATCCTGACGGTACCTTTGTTTTACCCTAGATTACCCTAACTTGAGAAAACTCATTGAGCTCATGCTCAGAAAACAGAAAATAAGGCAAACAATTCTATGATGCAGATCCCTGTACTACTATTGTGAATTAATAATCAGAATAATTCTTAATTCATTGTTTTTAAAAATCTTAATAACTAAAATATCTTAAGATTTTTAGGCTTTATCAGAGGTATTAATTTACATCTGATATGGAGAATGCCAATGGCCCAATAGCATGAAGGTTGAGAAATGCGAAATCCAACTTGGATGTAATATTGTGTACACCCGTGTACCTAGTACTAATCTGGTTTATTTCTTTAGTTTCTGTTGTCCTATTTTAAAACCCTCCATTACAGGGGAAAACAGAACAGTTTTAGACTAAAATTTTTTCTGAACTTTTTTTGAAACTTGGTAATAGCATCAGATCAAAGGACAGTGTTACCCCAGATTTACCCTAAATATAAGACTACCCTAAACATTACCCTGAGAGGTTGAAATTATCCTAGAAATGGCAGCACTGATTCTAAGTTGCAAATATTAGGTTTGTCAAGTCTGGCATTAAGTCTGGCACTGGTTTAAAACTGGCATGTGCATTGTTTAGTTTTTGGCTGTAAAATTACATTGTACATGCCTCATACAGTTTCAAATAATTCAAACCAGTCAGGGATTTGCATTGGAACAAACCTATTGTCCAGGTCAGCAATTTTGAAATGATGGCAACACTACACATAAGTGTTGTCAAAGCAGATAAACATGCTGACTGCAAACATTATACCATAGAATTTTCAAGCAAGGAAGAATAAAAGGGTTGGTGGTTTCAAAACATCAGTTGCATGTAAATCAACAATTTCCATTTGTGTAGATTATCTTGGAGGTAATGGATGGCCGCCGTCAGTTAGGCAAAACCTGGCCATCTTTCTCCATCCATTTACATCTCCACAAAGACTGTCTTTATCAGAAGGCTGTAAACGTGAATTAGTTAAGTCCACGATCACGTTTTAAACTAAAACAACATTTATTTACAACAATCCTCGAGTACACTTGAAAGAGAGCTACACGTGCTCATGGCAGCAATCACCCGACAAGAAGGAGAAGCGACAATACCCAGAATCCTCTCTGGGAAAAACCCAGTTTCCGTTTTTCCATCCGGGATTCACGGAAAACTTGTAGAGGAGTGGCGCCATCTCACCAGTCTGTGATTTGTCGCCGCAGTACCCCCCTCCTAGCGACCGCGATCGATGAATCTCACTGGGGGTTTGATTTTGCGGCCATGTCGTGAGGTCTTCGTCTCATATGCGGGTTCTGGTTGGTGAGTATGCCCAGCCATCTTGTTGCTGGGTTGGTCTATCACTGGCTGTGCAGGGCTGATTGAGTCTTTCTCCTTGAGCATAAAGGCAGGTTTCAGTCTGTTGATGGAGACGACCACTTCTTTGTTATTTTTTTTAATTTTGAAGAATTTGTCTTTCTTTTCCACTACAGGGAATGGTCTGTCGTAGGGAGGGCGTAGTGGGGCACGTACAGCATCGTAACGTAGAAAAACGTGGCTACAGTCTCTTAAATGCATGGGAACAAAAAGTTTGGGCTCCCCATAAGATGCTGCCGGCGTTGGTGTTAAGTTTTTGAAGAAAGACTTTAGTGTCTTTATGAAATCTGCAGTGTTTATGTCCGCTGGGGTAGGATCGAAGAATTCACCTGGTAAACGTATTGTCTGTCCGTAGACTAACTCACTGGACGTTGCTNAAATTATTATTATTATTATTGTTGTTGTTAAATAATTTAATACTCATTCTTTTAAAATATGAATACAAATAGCAAAAAATATCACAATTATTGGGTTTAGAACACAATGCAGAACTAGTAAAGGTCTTGTTCTTTCTTTGGTGTTCGAATTCACATCGAATCACGTTCGGGTCACCACTGGAGGTAATGGATGGCCGCCGTCAGTTAGGCAAAACCTGGCCGTCTTTCTCCATCCATTTACATCTCCACAAAAACTGTCTTTATCAGAAGGCTGTAAACGTGAATTAGTTAAGTCCACGATCACGTTTTAAACTAAAACAACATTTATTTACAACAATCCTCGAGTACACTTGAAAGAGAGCTACACGTGCTCATGGCAGCAATCACCCGACAAGAAGGAGAAGCGACAATACCCAGAATCCTCTCTGGGAAAAACCCAGTTCCCGTTTTTCCATCCGGGATTCACGGAAAACTCGTAGAGGAGTGGCGCCATCTCAACAGTCTGTGATTTGTCGCCGCAACCTATCTCATCTACGTCCACTTTTTAGAGTTTAGAAAAGGTAAATGTCATGTCTCATATGTTTAAAATCTGAAACACCTAATGAAAATTCCTCCTAAAAATGTTAAAAAACTTCCAAATATTTATCTTTTGGCCTTGGATTCATGTGTACCAATGGCTCAGTGGATCAAACCATTGAACATTGATAGTTGGTTTTACATCTGATTAACAAAGTGACCATGTAGAATTTTCTGCTGTTATTTACATAACACACTTAAACAGGAGCCAGTCCCAGAGAAAGTCTTTCCAAGAAGAACTCCTCTTGACAGTTTTGTTTTGTGTTACCTTACTGGATTGATTGTCCAATGAAATTCCTGACTCTACTGATTCTATTCCAGTCTTTCATGTGGACATGTGACTTAAAATACAGAATATGTTTTGTTAATTTTAATTTCATTTCAATCACTTTTCATTCAATGTAAAGATCCAGTAGCAGTTTCCTTTTTTGAAGTTTTTGTTAAGCTCACTAAACACATTCATAATATCCACCAATAAAGTCACATCTATTTTTCTCTTTTATGAAGTTTTTAATTTTCTTCTGTAATGCAATGAATCTTTTCAGTACCTGACCCTGACTAAA
Organism: Centruroides sculpturatus; assembly: GCF_000671375.1. Lineage (NCBI taxonomy): Eukaryota > Metazoa > Arthropoda > Arachnida > Scorpiones > Buthidae > Centruroides > Centruroides sculpturatus. The sequence continues at coordinate 575,207 of NW_019384644.1, read as the reverse complement.
CTGACTGATGAATAATACAATGAAACATTGCTGGCAGAGTATCTTCTCTTTTATTACCACATCATTTATCAGTCCACAAACACCAAGTCTTATGACCATACTAATTTCTTCTTCCATCAGTTGTTACGCTTTTTGGACTTTTCCAGTCAAGTCCTAGTATACTAACATTTAAAAGTGTATTTGAAAAGTTAATATATTGTCCTAAGCCAGAATTTATAAAAGTGTCATTAGTTACAATGTCATATTCTCACAGCCTAGTTAAATATGACAAATTTATGACATATTCTGTCTGCAATTCACAAAGCTCAGCATAACTGGATTTACTATTTATGATAAAATATCATTGATCCAATTTTGAGGGTATACTGTTTTGTTCAATAAGAAGACAGTTCAGGAACCTTCAAACAGTTGTCTCTGACATGAGTTTTGGTGATAAAATGAAAGAGAGAAAATGGAGGTGTCATTTTACTTCTTTCAAAATGCAGTCGTTAATAGACAGAGTTGAAAAAAGAAAAATAACGAGCAATTATTTATTGCAACATTGTCACAATGCCAGGCTGCAATATTTAATCATATTTTTAATTTATTTAATTTAAAATATATCCTCTCCACCTGAAATTAGTAGTGACTTGTCCCTGTACATCATACTTTTCCTTTAACAATAGAGTCATGCTGGTCATCTATCTAACATCTTTCAGGAAAAATTTTTGAAATGAAATAACACGACTTTCAGATTGCATTGGAAGTTCATATATAATTAATTGAAACCTCCTACCCCTAAGGTTTCCATATCTGTTTCATCTATNCAGTACAGTTCTACTTGATTTTCTGGTAATATTAGTTTTTTAAGCTGTAGACTGGTCGAACTATTTCCCAAAAGTGATTGGAGGTTTGGGTCGGTCTTTTGTGCATCAGCAATTAATTTGTAATTTATGGGAGAAGGGCAAACGATAGATTCGACTCTGGAAAGTGTATCGGCCGGAATATTATCAGTTCCTTTTATGTATCGAATGTCAGTGGTGAACTGGCCTATATAGTCTAATTGACGTAATTGTCTGGGGGAGCATTTTTCACTTTTCTGGAGAAAAGCGAAGGTCAATGGCTTGTGATCTGTATATAACGTGAAAGGTCTAGCTTCCACCATAAAACGAAAATGCTTAATTGCAGAGTAAGCGGCTAACAGTTTGCGATCGTATGCCAAATATTTCTTCTCCGTATCTGTAAGTTTGCGCAAAAAAAAACCTACCGGCTCTGTGCCGGCTTTAGTGATCTGATGCAGCGCGGCGCCCAGAGCGAACTCTGATGCGTCAACCTGCAACGCTAAATGTGCGTCCGGGGCTGGATGAGCTAGTAGAGCTGCGTTTGCTAATCGAGTTTTGGATTCCTCAAATGCCTTTTTTGCTTCGTCTGTCCATGAAATTTCCGCATTGTCGGATTGTTTTGCACCTTTCAAATAGTCACAAAGCAGGGCTTGAGCCTGCGCAACGTGTGGGATATCATGGCGGTAGTAGTTCAACATGTCTAAAAACCTACAGAGCTGCTTTACTGTTTTAGGTCACTCGATCTTTATGACGGCTTCTACTTTCTGGGGGAGAGGTTTGATTCTGCTGGCGTTGACTAAATAACCTAGGAAAGGTAATTCATTTGTACCGAGTATGCATTTATCTGGGTTTATTCGGATATCATATTCTGATAAACGTCCGAGTACTTTTTCCAGATGCATGTAATGTTCCTCCTTTGTCTTACTTGCCAACAGGATATCGTCTATGTAGACAAAAACAAAATCTAATCCATGTAAGACTTCGTGCATAAACCTCTGGAAAGTTTGTGCCGCATTGGACAACCCAAACGGCATGTATAAAAATTCATAAAGGCCGAAGGGTGTTGTAATTGCAGTCTTGGGTACGTCTTCGGGGTGGACTGGGATCTGATGATATGCTCGCGTTAGGTCTATTTTGGAAAATATAGTCTTCCTGTATAAATTCTGAGCAAAATCTTGTAGATGAGGCAGTGGGTACCTGTCCGGCACNGAAAAATGGTTAGTAAAATTTTTATATAATTCATTATAAAAATTCTGTTTATAATTTTAACATGATTAATTAAGAGAATAGTACACCATACATGGACATCTTTCCAAATGAGGTTTCAGTTCCTCAGTTACATTAAAAATAGTTTCCTTTGATGCTCGAGAACAGCAGATTAATTACATTAACAAAATGTCTTTGATCAACAGACAAAGTAAACAATACATTTTTGATGAACTGTTTAATTTGTCAATCCAGAAAACTAACTACTCATAGGTCAGCTTGAATTGTCTTGACTTACAGCAACTCACTCTATGTCATATGTAACAACATCTATTTATGACTCTTTCAGTTATGACAAGTTTTTTAAATATCAAATTTTGTCATATCACAACTTACAACAAACAATTCTCATAAGTTATGATGCGATGTTTTCGTAAACCCTGGTCCTAGATTATATTTTGAAAAGCTAATATATTTATATGTGAATAAGAGTGAGTATGAAAAAAATTGAATTAATACAGTTACAATTACTATCATATATAAATATATCAACTGTGTAATTTCTATACTGTATGTACAGTACATATATATAGAAATTACTGTATAATATATCATGCAATAGTATTTAAGTATAATTAACATCTCAGAGTAGCACTTATGCAAGATAGAGAAATGACCTTAACAGGCCTACAGAGATACAGGCCTAATCTCATAACTTTTCCATAATCTTTGGTTTAAATTTTCTGTGGCTGTCATTCTTCTAAATGTAATAAATTTCTAGCTTCCATCTGTTGACAAAATTTTAAGATAAAAATTCAAAATCAAAATTTGTTATCAAATTTCTTTGCAATAAAAGGTTTTCCCACCATGTTTTGTCAAAATTATTATTATTATTATTGTTGTTGTTAAATAATTTAATACTCATTCTTTTAAAATATGAATACAAATAGCAAAAAATATCACAATTATTGGGTTTAATGCATTTTTTTTTATGGAGTGCTAATTTGCATATTTACCAGGATAAAGTATAAATGAAATGAGCAATTATTTATTGTGACATCTTCACAATGCCAGGCTGCAATTTTTAATCATATTTTTAATTTATTTAATTTAAAATATATGTTCACTTCAAGTAAGTAGTGTCTTGCTCCTGTACATCGTACTTTTCCTTTAACAATAGAGCTGGGCTGATCATCTATTAATTGTTTTCAGGAGAAACATTTTGAATTGAAACAACATAACTTCCAGTTTGCATTGAAAGTTCATATATAGTGTTAATCAGGGCCTCCTGCCTAGTGTTGCTACCTGTTCAAAATTGCTGACCTGGACAGTCTCCCTGATCCCACTGCCTTTGTTTTTTTATTAACTCTTTCCACCATGTGGGCACTAAGAGAGTCTCTTTAAGCAAGCCCATTATGGGTTCAGCCAGGCCCACGATGGGGTGGCTAGGTGATGAGGGAAGGGACGTTTTAAAATTAGGATGTTATACTTAGAAATAAAAAATTAGGTTTTTTTTATTGTGAGTAGAAAATAAATATTTTTTTATTAGAAGGTAGACATGTGCTGTACATGATATATTATTAAAGTAATACAATAATCACATGTGGCATATTCGAAAATAATTAATAACAGTTTGATGTCGATATTAATTGCAAAAATAATAAATAATAAGTAACAAAAGATACATTGTATCTGATACAATATGTAATATAAATATAGAAATTTGAAAACTAACATCATTAATGGTTACATATAATAATAAACTATATGAAAATAATTGCAAAAAAAATAAATATTACATTATTCTTTATTTATTGCCTTAAAAGCGTATTTTTGGTTGCTCCTAGCTGCTTCTAAAAGTTTTTCTTTTTTTTTTTTATTTCTCCNCCCGCACTTGAAAAAAAAAAATAATAAAATAAATAAATAAATAAGTTAATAATAATAATAAATTAATAAAATAAAGGTAAAGTCAAATTCGGCGTACGTTTTGTAATCGATACACGAAGCCCGAAATATCTTTGTGGGTGATTGTTTTTTGCATTTAGCATCATCTATTATTATTAAGTTTCATTTACTTTTGAGTTTTTCGTCGACTAATTGCTGTCCTCTACTAATACTTCTGGTATAAGTTTAAGCTTTTGGCATCGTAAGTAACCATTTATTAACATATACCATCTTATATGGAGCTGTTAAGAGGTCTAAATTAAAACTTATTTCAAATGCTTTAAAATTTATATTTAAAAGATTCTGCTCGAGATTTCACAACTTTTTTTTGAAAAATAATCTTCGTTCGTTGCCAGTTGACATTCGCCCCAATACGTAAACAGCTTTGGACGACAGAAGAGGTTAAAACTTTGGAGACTTTCAAGTTAAGGAGGTAGGAGGCCAACGCGAGGATATTAATTAAGAAGAATGATAATACATTATAAATTATCTTCAAGTCATCTTCTTTAATTAACGGCCTACTTTTAGAAATCATTACTGTTTCATTTATCGTAATTGTTCTCGCTAAAAACCTCGTCGGAAGGAATAATAATACCTTGTGAAATTTATACATTTTTCTTCGACCTTGGCCTAACGTTCGTTATTAGTAAAATTGCTAGTTACTACTTTTTGTTTAATTAAAAACATAATGCTATATTTAAAATAGTTTAGCATTCCGTATGTAAAAAATGGGATGACGACAAAAGGTATTTTATGGTCAGTGAGTAAAACGAGAAATATATTTCGCATTTGGTGTACTTTATACATAAAAACGATGCGTAATACATACAATTGGTATATATTGTAACTAGCAGGTAAGCCCGGCGTTGCGCGTGCAAAGAAAAAATAAGTACAAACATTAAGATTATTAGATTATTTCGTATTTCTAACAGTGTTGCCACCTTTTCAAAATTGATGACCCGGGAATTTTAAAATTAGGATGTTATACTTAGAAATAAAAAACATTAGGTTTTTTTTTTACTGTGAGCAGAAAATAAATATATATATTTTTTTCTATTAGAAGGTAAACATGTATTAAAGTCATAAAATAATCACATGTGTCATATCCAAAAATAATTAATAACAGTCCGATATCGATATTAATTGCAAAAATAATAAACTACATAAAAGAAATAATAATAAACAACAATACATACCAACATTAATAATATTAGATTACAAAAGATACATGTATCTGATACAATATATAATATAAATATAGAAATTTGAAAATTAACATGAGTAATGATGACATATAATAATAAACTATATGAAAATAATTGAGAAAATTTACACAAAATATAAATACAGTATTACATTATTTTTTTATTTACCGCCTTAAAAGCATATTTTTGGTTGCTCCTAGCTGCTTCTAAAAGTTTTTCTTTTTTTTTTTTATTTCTCCATAAAAATTTTTACATTCAATTTTTATGTTACTGCAAATTAGTAGTTCAGTTTTAACATTCTCCAGTGTTAATCTGTTTCTTTTATCCTGCCATAAGTTATTCATTGAAGAGAAACATCTTTCAATGTATGCATTAGAAATTGGAATGCTAAATATAAATTCAATTATTTTCTGAACGTTTGGAAAATTTCCTTTTTTTAATATAAATACCCATAATTGTGAATTATTTATTCTGCTTTTAACTTGTCCTCCAAATTTCCTACTCTTTCCTTTATTGTGCAAAGTTCATTAAAAACATTGTCACCTTTTATTTTGAAGTCAATTTTGTTTATATATTTATCAAGTTCACAGCAGTCTTGTATAGTTGGAACATTATTTTTTAAATTAAATTTTTGAACTAAAATAAAAAATGCATTTTTGAAATCNAAAACATTGTCACCTTTTACTTTGAAGTCAATTTTGTTTATATATTTATCAAGTTCACAGCAGTCTTGTATAGTTGGAACATTATTTTTTAAATTAAATTTTTGAACTAAAATAAAAAATGCATTTTTGAAGTCATAGCAGTCATTTAAATATTTCAATGCTCGTGAGTACACCTTATCGGCTTCTTGTTTGAATATTTTTTTCTTATTCTCTGGAAAATCCAAAAGAGTCTAATTAACTATAAAACTGTAAAAGCACTGTTCTTTTCTCTGCACTATATTGTTTCTAAGATCTGTAAAAACAGTATGTAATTCAATGACATTCTCCTTCAAAAATTAATATATATTTTTGGAAAATATGTAAAAAGGAATGTACGAAATATAACATCAGTTCTGGTACAGATTTTTCATTGTTAATACTATTTTCATGATCTTGCACAAATGTCCAGATTGCAGGATTACCTTCTTCTTCCTGATTTATAAAATAAAGGCCAATTTTTCAGTAACCTATCAATAGCTTTATATAAGCTTACCCATCTAGTAAAAATATGCTTCAAGGGTTTATAGTATGACTGTTCCAGGAAAGTGAAACAATTTCTTAATTCTTTGATGTTACAGGTATTCGACAAAAATTTGCTATAGACTTTTAATACTAAACTTTCCACATCACATTTCTAATCTAGCTGCTTCCACCTTGCTGAAAAATTGAACCCAGGACACAGTTTATAAAACTGTCACTTACGACAGGAAGCTAGTCCCCTATACAAGGAAATATCCAAGAAAAATAACTTTTGTTTAGTCTTCTGTAGAAGTCCCTCAATTTCCTCCCTCCTTTGCAATGATAAAGACCATTTGGACATGTAACTTCAACCAGGTATCTATACTATCCCTGTCATTGACCATAGATCCAGCCATCACTTAGAATACATAGGAACACACCCATTAAACACCTACCTCAAGGAACATCAGACTTCTAGCAGAAAAGGATTGGCCAACACAGCATTGGCTATCATCACCTCCAACCCAGACATCAACTATACACGCCTTTTACATAGTTCTTTCCGGCAACTCTATCTCAAACAGCTTGAGCAGGAGGAAATTTATAAGGCCACTTGCAATCAGGGGCACCGCTGGCTGTTTGAACGCCCGTGTGCAATACCGATTATGCCACCCCGTGTTTAACTATGACTACCTGCGCTGAGCTTGCCAGAAAGGCTCTTTAGTGTTGTCTCATAAAAATGTGAAAAAAGAAAAGAAATACTTTACAAAAAGAACTATTTATTATTACTAACTTATTTTTATTTACTTAAGTGTAAAACCATATAAATATTTATCTACAGAAATTGAACTCTTCTTGCCTTCATGTTTGCGAAATCTGCCATCAATTTTCTTGTATCCAAGCTGTCTAAGATTTCATGTTCAATTGAAACTATAGCTATAAACTAAATTACTTAGTCTTTGCTGGTGCATTGTTGATCTTAAATTAATTAATTAATTAAATAGTTTTTTATAATTTTTAACTTTGAAAAGGACCTTTCACCAAATGCAACTAAAACCAGCAATGTAAGTAATATTCTTAGTGCTATTGCTGTGTTTGGAACTGTTGAAATTAAGTCATTAGTAAAAAGATATTGTAATGGGGTTTGTGGATCATTAGACTGGTTTTCTGGAAAATGCAACTTTAAAGTATTGATTTCATTAAACAAATCAATACTGTCAATGTCTGTTTCACTACTTGAATTGTCTTTAAGCTTCAGATTTAAATCCTAACCAAGTTAAAATATCATTAATTATACTTCGACCCATGTCAGAAGAATTGTTAACAAAATAATTACAATTTGATATGCAATAGAACTGTTCGAATGCGTACAAGTACAAATTGAAAAGGAAGCTCTGTAGGGATTCCCTATTTTCGCCAAACCTGTCAACTTCTGTCATACAGCACGACTATTGGTACTTGGCTTTTGAGTGCCTGCCAGATGGTTCAACCTGCCGATAGACATTTCGCATTGCATCTTAATTCTGATAAATGCCAATAGAGGCGCTGTTAACGCTATAATATAAATAAGAATATAGTAATTGCGCGCCAGTCGGATTTTTTTCTCCATGCGAAGACATTTCTTATGCTATAAGTAGGGTGGGTATTATGACAATGACTAATTATTATGTGACCGATCGCTCGATTTGCCGCCCCCCGGACGTGCCGCCCGTGTGCGGTGCACGCCTTGCACGCCTGCTTATGGCGGGCCTGCTTGCAATAACAGAGCTATTAATTTTTGCAATAATGACTCTTTCTCCAAAATGTGGAAGTCTTTCTTTGAACTATAAATTCTTACTATCCTTCCCCCTCCCTTTTCTCTCTTCTTATGCTACCTCTCTTTACACATGCACAATAATCCCTGTTTCAGAAGCTGGGGGATTAGTTTGCCTGATGATGACCATTCAACATGGGTAAAATCATTAGCACTTCCGAACTTCTCTGCTGGATATTAGAATTTTTAGTAGCTTTAGTTGAAAATATTTGTTTGTAATTAAAACTTTGCAAATAAACAACTTTAATACTGAATCAAGGTTGCTTGTTGTTCTCTATTATATGTGTTTGGTTAGCACAATGTTGCTGTTGAGAACGTATCATACAGGAACACTTTAAGAGGAAAAAGGGTTGCTTTATTGACTTGGACGGATATGCATTTCGGGCTTAATGCCCCTCTTCAGTCCCATTATTATTACATAATTATCAAATTGGTTACAGGTATCAAAATTTACAGAATTCATTTAAAAAATTAGTATACGCGTACAGTGATTTATATGATAAAATACAATTACCTGAGATAGTGACCATTAAGCTGGTATTACACATAAGATATATATACACATATTTAAACACGGGAGGAGGAATGAGCAAATAGTGCTATCAGATCAATATACATGCACCTGAGGATAGTATAATGTGTGTTAAAATAAAAAGTGGTATGCACAAAACTAAAAAAGTGTATATTAAAAAGGTGTAAATTATGAAAAATTAACGGAATACCTGTAGGATGTGACAAATACAGAAGAGATGTGTAGAGGACAGGTCTGATGGAAGATGTTACAAAGAAGTGAGGGATCCTTGTAACATATACAGAGGTTGGTGGGAATTGCACAGTGGGGGTTAAGGTGGGAGGATGGTAGGACAACTTTAATGGGCTTTGCATCTTAGGAAAGGCTGCCAGATGTCATTTATGACAGTACCAGTATTTAAGTTCATTCTGTGTGTTTCTTTAGTTTTAATAATTTCGATATGTTCGTAGAATTTCCTTTTAAAAATGTTTTTTTCCCTTTTAAGTATTTTGATGCTGTCGGGTGAGATTTCACAGCCAGTTTGGTTGCAATGAGTAGCAACTGCAGAGTTGATGTAATTATATTTTATGGCTCTAATATGTTCATTTATCCGGGTTTTTAGTACTCTACTGGTTTCACCTATGTAATAGAATTTAGGATGACAAGTACAGGCAAAGCTGTAGACTAGATTGTTATTAAGTAAAATGTCTGTGTTACTATTACTTTGTTCATTGATTTTTAAGGAATTTTTGATTTTATTGTTTAGTGTGGGAGCTAAAATAATGTTATATGGTGTTAAGATCTTTTGGATGTTTTCAAAAATAGTAGGGATATAAACTAACTTTTTGTAAGTTACCTGTGTTTTTGGTTTGGGTTGACGAGAAGGGGGGTTGTGTAGCCATTGGTAGATGATTCTGTTGGGGTAGTTATTTAATTGAAAAATGCGGTAAATTTGGTCAATTTCGGTGTTTTGGTTAGTAATATTACTAGTACGAGTTTTGATTTTGTTGATATACATCATGAATATGTTCTTTTTAATGTACATGGGTGTGCTGGAGTGGAAATTTATTACTTTATTGACATTACATGGTTTTATATATTTTTTAAAAGTAATGTGCTTGTTATGTCTGTGTATGGTGATNCACAATCTGGTGATGACTCATCATAAAATGAGGAAGGTTTTCCTTTGGGATAAAAAACTTTTCCAATAATAAGTTCTTTTTAATAATAATACTTTATATCATTATGGTATGTTATATATAAATAATAAATAATAATTTGTCAGGAACGACTTGAAGGTTACTATGTAATGATTGTTTGTTACTAATGTAAAAAAATCATTGTAAAAAGTAACATCTTACAGAAATGTTTAATGTTGCTCACCAAAATAATCTAACTTAGCTGTTTGTAGATGAACAATGGAAATTATTGGTTTATATCTCAAAAAATACACACACATTTATGTAAATTAGATTGAAGGACAATTAGTTCACAATTCATTTCTAATTCTTCATCTGCTAAGCTTTGCTTAATACTTTATTAACTCTACCGTATATTTATTACAAGCAGATACTAAGAAAACAAACTGAAAGGTGAAAAATAAAAGTAGAACGCAATCATTATCTATTCAAACTAAAATCTGCGGTTGTTAAAATTATTTTTTATTTTGCCGGTATTAACGAAGGGATTTATGCAAAGGGATTTGTACACACTTCATGATACTCATGCAAAAGTTTACTAGTTATCAATAAATAATTAGATAATCAAAATGTTATTGCTTACCTGAAATGTTTCTGACGAACTCTTGTATTGACATTCACTTTATCCGTATTGAAAATTTTCTGGTTAATTCTCGTGCAAATGGCCTTCATCGTGTAAACTCCTCAGTTTGAGGTTCTCGATGACAAATAATGTCAGGAATTTTAAAAAATGACGTTCTTTTGTTCTTGAGTGAACTAGCATTACACCCAATTACACAATTCACCATAGTGATATTCGCGACGAATAAACAACACACGAACTCCAGCTAAAGTGCGCGTAAACACAAATAAAACGTAAACAAACCACAAAGATGGCGCCTGACAATTGCACATGCTCATGACATCACTCGTGATGTCGACTTGAAACCTCTCTATAGGTAAAAATCAAGAGGGTTAAGATATAGGATTAACTTCTTTCGTAATTCGGCAACTGTTACATTCTTTAACTCCATATTTTTATAAGTAGATTAAAACTACCCGTTCAGTTTACACTATTTACTCACTACAGGAAGTTAGGTATACATCAAGCTGACATTAGCACCGCAAGTGATGAAATTTAAACTGTGCACGCCCGGTTGTCTCAGCCATCCAGCTTATTTGCATATAATACTAATGTATTACAGTCAAACCTAGGATTTCGAACTTAATTAGTTCCTAAAATTTGTTCTAAAACCGAGACAAATTTTCCCATAAGAAACAATATAAAATGGATTAAACCGTTCTCGACCCAAAAAACTTTTTTTCTTTCTTATCTTTTTAGCTGTATTCCGTGCATAAAAATACCTGTAAAAGCAATATAATATACATATTATTATTTCATGTATTCTCTTTCTCTCACCGCCAACAAAGTGCTATAAATAGCGAATCAACTCTGCTTGGATGAGATGTAATCAAATCAATCAAGACCAACAAGTACTTTATTCACACGTTCAGAAATATTATGTTTCAATTTATTTGATTCCAATTTTAATTGAAATTTTATTTTTAGTTTCGGTGTAAAGGCCAGTTTTAATTATTATTTTATTATTTTAAAATTTAATTATTAGTTTTAGTTTAATTAACTGGCTACCTAGTATTAATAAATATTAATATTATAATATATTAATAAATTTTTGTCATTTAATTTAACTTAAGCATATTTTAATGCAAATTTTCAAATGCCATTTATATTACATGAATGCAAACTAACATGGTTTTTATTAATTTTCTAATTTGATTTAAATTCAACTGTGGCACATACCAAAAAACAAAAATAGTATCTTTCCCACGTGTGCATTGAAACATTAAATTACATTTCAATGCACATGTGGGAAAGATACTATTTTTATAATATTAAATAGCAACATCATCAATAATTCATTATGTGACGTGAGGCAATCTTGGCACCACTAACTTCCAAATAGGTAGTCCTGTCATTGATTGGTCGAGCTGTTGACTTCCTTTAATATAGGAAGTATCAGTGTCTGGCTCTGCCAAGTAGCTTGTTTGGAAACCAAGTTATTGTAAAGCAAATAGGGCAAATTTAGCATTCAAACTTTTGTTCATAACAGGGGTATTCATAACCCAAGGTTTGACTGTATATCAATGACACAGAGTGCACAGAAGCCTCTATAGCTACCTTCAAAAATTCCATAAAGGATTCTGATTTTACAAACACTCCCTTGGCTAGCAGGTTACATATGAAAAATGCCTCCTTACCTGCTCCTGCCACTCCAAAATCTGTTTGCTTTCATTAAGGTGTAAGCATAAGCCTGGCACCAACCATGTCCCATTGTGAACAAATCCACTTCTCTGTCAATATGCATTGAAAGAATACTCAATCATTATATTACTGACAACTATAAAATTAATAGAACTCCTGCACAAAATAGGACTTGGCAATGAAATGTACATTAGTCTGCAATTTTGAGTTGCTCTCCATCCATCAATAAAAATCCATCAATAAAAATAGAGCCTTCTTTTTGCAAGCTTTCTGTTCAAACATCTCAATGACTCTGGAAAATGCCATTCGAACATTATAAAACTGGCCAATTTAGTTTGTCACTTTTCATTCTTTCAATTAGAAGGGGTAGCATATCAGCAAGGCAGAGAAGCTCTGATAGGAAGCCCACTGCCTTGCTAGCATGAAATGCACACATGCCACCATACTGTGCATGTGCAGATTTCATGACAATTTTCATTTTTAGGTTTGGTGTTCTATTTTTATAATACACATTCGATTCTATCCATGTTTCTTCGAACCTGCAGATGACTGTTTAAAACACAAGAAAACCTTTGTTTTGTTAAATTTATACATTACTTGTTGGTCTTTTGGTGTTTAGGCATTTTTATTACCCCATGATATATTTGTTGCTCAGAAATGCTAAGGACCCTTATGATAAATGTCAACTTCCAAGGTTTATTCCTTTTCCCTGTTGGATAACAGAGTCGGCTAAAAGTTGCAATATATAGGGACTATAGCCTATAGATCGATCATGGGCAAATGTGGCTCTGAGAGCCGCATATGGCTCTTTTTGAGTTACATGCGACTCTTGCTGAAAGTGTTGTTATTTTTGCAATTTTATTTCCACAATTTTGTGAAAATATGTTTATTAAAAAATTCAATATTTGTTTTATATTATATTTATATTATATAATAAAACAGCAGTACAGAATAAAGAAGTACAGAACTGCTGCTCCATGCCTTTTGCAAAACCTACATTTTGGCTCCCACTGAACTCTTGCTTGCCCGCCCCTGCTATAGCTCATTCTTTTAGTTATAGATTGAAAGAACACATAATATCAATCAAAAAGGTCACACCATAACAACTTTGGCAGCTTGTGCTACTGATGATCAAATTCAAGTGCAACTGGATAATGCACATCTTATACATCACTCCAGAAACATCAACTATCTCAAGCACCAGGAAAAACAGGAGATATACAAAGCATGTAGAAGACATGGCAATTAATCACAAAGACAATAACACCCTTCACAAGCATGGAGGGCCTTTTTTGAAATCTAGTAAATTAATTTTTTTAATTGATTAATACCACTATTTACATTTGCTTTACTAACCAATCAGATGCTTCCTTGTTTTTAAAATTTTGTTTGATTTGTATGTTTGTTTTTAGAACAGTTGTAATCTGACAATGATTGCTAAAAGTGGTCAAAAACGTTAATTTCTCATTACATTTTATATTACTTTTGCTGGAAGTTTAGTTTTTTTTGTGTGTGTTATACTTTATGATTAGTATGTTTCATAATCTGAAATTTTTCTTAAATGCTACTATAGTAATGTTTATCTTGAAGCAAAATAAAGTATTATTATATATTTAAGCATTTAATAAACTTTTTCTATTAATGATGTTTCTATACTCTAGCTTCATTCTACAAAAAGAGATATAGAAAACATAATTTATAATTAACAATTTGTATTTTTGTAAAATTCATTTCAGGTCATTCAGTCTTCATTTGTACTAAAAATTTTTATTTCTTTATTAGAGTATAGCTTTTCAAATTATAAATTTAATATAATTTACACATTTTACTTTCCCAGCTGTTATGTTGCATAACAAAGGAAAGTATTGGAATTCTGTCAAATTTGACCCTCCAAACTTTTTGAAAATCTTCATGTTTTGAGACCTTAAGTCCAAAAAAAAAAAAAAAAAAAANAAAAAAAAAAAAAAAAAACAACACAACAAGAAAAACATTCCATGGATGTGTGTGTGTGTTGATATCTATTTCATTCAATATCTCAGGATGAGGTAAAGATTATAAAATAAAATTTGGCATAGCAGCTTGTGTGTAAGGGACAATCTTTAATCACCAAAATTTAATAAAATCAATGTCATGTGTGATATCTTGAGACAGGTTGAACTTAAATGATTTTACTCATTATTAGCATTTATAATTTTTTTTTATAAAACTCATCACTACCCTCAAAATAAAGTTTTTCACCATTTTATAATAATTAATAATATAAAAACATTTTTTATAACAAAATCTCATAACAGATGGCACTACACATAATTTTATTTATTATGATTAATAATATAAATATTATTCTTAAAATAAAATCTCATAACAGCTGGGAAAGTTATGTAACTGGTTACTAGGTTTCTTTTGTTAAAAATTAAATATGCAATTTAAATTAAACATTCAAAAAATTATATTTTCAGAATGAAATAAATATTCAAATGCATTATTTAAAAAAAAAAATAGTAAGTTTTGATCATTTAGTGAAATGTAATTTAAAATTTTCATGAGTTAAAAGGTTATCAAATATGAAAATATAATTAGAACTTAGTTAATTAAAAATATAAGAAAAGTATTCTAAGACAGAAATTTTTATTATTTAATTTCATGTCAGTAATTTAACACATTGACTGCCATGGTACATTTCAGGATTCTGGTGTAAAAAGCTAACTTCATTAAATTATATTATTAAAAACTCTAATTATAGTACATAGTAATAATCAAAAAGCATATAGAATGTGTTTTTTAAAAAAAAAAAAAAAAGATCTTATGAATTATCTCGTAGTTGGCTTATGTATCAGAAAGCTTTTTGCTAAAGCCAAACTATGAATTTATTCTTGTATAGACACAATTTGACCTGTTGCTTTGCTACAGCTCAGCGTCTAAATTCGTTAGTAATAAATCAGATATAGAGTCGAGTGCATCACATTTACATCTTTCTTGAGTGTGTTGGTTTATAATTATTTTTATAATCAAATTATAAATACCCCAATATGGATAAGAAAAGACCAATGACTGAAAAACAACTTGAGTACTACGGTAATCTAAGTGATTCAGAATCCGACTAACCGAATATAATTTGAGATTACAATCAAAGAATGTCTGGCATTGACCAATCAGATCAAATGCTATTGCACTACACAGCTCTAAGAAAAACTATTAGATGACCCAAAAAGATTGCATTACATATAGAGATATATATACACAATGCACACAAACTTTTTCAAAAAGCAACTTCTTTTAAAATAAAACTTATAAAGTTTAGAAAAGCATTCATCAACACGTTGATTGAAGAAGAGATTCAACCAGTTTCAAAAAAAATTGCAAGAGCTTCATTATTTACAGAGTATCCTATCTACTGAAAAAAAATTTTCCTCTTGTAACATGGTGTAATGCTCCTTTTTTGTCAATACTGTGATAATAGAATTTCTACAATTTTGACTTCATTAAAACTATTTTGTTACAACTTATTTCCATTTCTTTAGTATTGTCTTCCTACTGGTAAACAACTATACTCAAGAAGAGGAGCAAACTCAAAAGTTATTAATGAGCTGTAGATGCACTAATCTCAATAAGAGTTACATGTTGTTATAGACACAGGTGTAAAAATGATTGATTATGCATCTTAATTTTATTTACTTTATTCTTCACTTAAGGCATGAGGATAAAATGCACCAAGGAACATCCAGAGAGAAAAATGTTACTAAGCCATTCCTGGTCAGTCCTCTTTGATAAAGCAAAATATAGGAAGGATCTAATTTGGAGGTGTGAGTTAAATTAATGACTTCAGAACTAAACTATTTTATTTATATGAAATAAGAAAAAATAATATAAGCAACATACTGTAGTTACTCGCGTATAAGACAATCTCACAAGGTGTGACTTTAAAGATCAAAATAAAGAAAATTAGATTCATTAATACAATTCTAATTTTATTTTATTTAATAACAAATAAAATATAAAATGCATGTAAATGCACACATTGTCCTGCAAAAATTACTGGCATTTTAAACTTTAAGGTAAAATCCTGTAAAATCTAAAACATAATTTATTTGTTTAAAGCTGGACAATATTGGAAACCTTTCTTGCCAATTCTTAACAGTTGAATCCACTCTCTGTCGATTACACTTATGAATTTCTCCAAATTCTGGTTTCTAAATAATCATCTGTTTTCTTGTGGGAATGGATTAAAACTTAAATTGAGCTAACGCATGATTTTGAAATTCAATTCAAATGCTTTGCTTTTCCTATTGCTATTCAACTTTACTGCTGATAATACACAAGAATGATTGAAATGACCCAGATAAAATACTTTTGTTTTTAAACACCAAAAGATGAGAATCTGGTAAAAAATGCAAATACACAGTTTACAAAAATTATTGAAAAAATGAAAAGAATCCTTCGCTTGTACTATACGTACAAGCGAAGGATTCTTTTATAGGATGACCTAGGTTTTGAAGCAGTGAAAAATGAATAAAACCTCGTTTTATATGCAAGTAAATACAGTATGTATATTTTCATTACAACAAATTTTCAGTTTAACAAACATTTTTGAAGGTCTCCTTAAATTCATTTTAACAAAATTCTCCTATAGATAGAGAAATATTTTAAAGAAATGTTTTTAAACAAAAACTTTTTAAAAGTGAAATTGAAAATTAGTTTTAAAATAAATGCTTACTGCTAGATCCCTGATCCATTTGAGGAGTACAGTTAAGTAAAAAGACTAACTACTGTTCATACCATGCTATTGCTGTCTCTAAAGCAGCAAATGCCTCAGTTTGCATCAGAATCAGTTTGCTTTGTTCTAGCTTGTCATCTTCTTTGCCTATTCCATTTTTAACATGTTCATTAATTTCACTCATACATGCACAATCTCATCAATGGTTAAGACTTGAAGCTGTTATTAATATCTGCATCAATTACTAATCATTCATAGATATCTTCATCACAATCTTCAAATTCAGGGATTTATTAAAACAAGTTTGTATTAATAAATTCATGGATTTCTTCATTCTGAACAGTTTCATTTGAGTCTTTTAGATCTGAACAGAGCTTATTCCATTCACTTTCCAGATTGTCAGTACTCTTAAGTTTCAGCTAACATGTAGCAACAGTCCTTCAGATTAAGCTTTCTAGAAAAAGCAACATTTCCTTGTCATTTTTTTGCCAAGAATAAACATTGTAGAATTTGTTTTCTGTACATTCTCTTCAATTTCTCAATGATGCCTTGATCTACTGGTTAAACTAACTGTTGTGACACTTGATAGAAGATATATCATCTCAAAGTTGTTGTCAATTGCATTTAGCACATCAGCTGATGTGCTAAATGCTCAATGACATGATGTGTTATTGAGCAACAACACTTTGCCTTGTTTTCCTTCACATTCACAATGCTTTTTAATGTTTGGTATAAAGTCTTTAACATACCATTCACCAAAAATAAAAAAAATAAAAAAAAATCAAAGTTTAGTCACATATGTTTTTGTGCCTTGTAAATTATAGATATAGGCATCATTTTTGAAATAATAAGGATTTTTAGACTTTCCAATCACTGACAATGATAATGACAAACCAATGTAATGATTTGTTTTTTGCTAACTTTAAAGCAGAAGCTGGTGGATTCCCATTTGAGTTAAAAACAGTAAAAAACAGCAGAGCATTCCAGTTTATCTCAATTTCATCTGCATTCTATACATCATCATTGAAATATCTGTTGCTTTCTGAGAATTTTATGAATCCTTCCTTGACTTCATTCCCTGTTTTGTTGTTACAAGATGACAACTTTCCTTTAATGTGAAATCCTCTTATGCCATATCATGACTTGAAGTTTATGAGCCAACCATTAATACCTTTGAAATCAAGGGACTTTCATGTTCATGTGTAACATTTTTCCATTTAACAAAAAGTTTGATATTAGCTCTCCATTCCTCCTATAAAGAAACGGATGCATAATCAAATGTTGTGTCATTTGCATTTTTCATTGTTTTTCTTTTCTTAGATCCATCATTGTCAGAGTCAAGTCTGAGAGCAAATTATAAGATGGCGTATTGATCAACATTTATATCTGATATCATCATCTTTCCTAGGTTATAGCTTCTAGCTAAAGAAATCATTTTCTCCTTATCTAAACATTTGTTGGTCTCTAGTTTAGATTTAATTCTCAATGAAAGTATCATAAAAACCAGAGGAAATGATGCTCATAAATAAAAATTCGCATCTTATAACTCAACTAACAAGTTTAATAATTTATTAATTTGGTCAAAAATATTTTTACTTTATTAAACTTGTTATTGGAGTTATAAGGTATGAACTTTTATCTATTGTCAGTACATTATTTCCTTTTAGTTGATGATGCCATGTATGCACCTGCAAAAAATGAATGCCACAATTTCACAAGCTGTGTGCAAATCCAGTTCACAACACCTCACTAAAGAGTATGCTTCTTTTTTTCTATAACTTCCAAGTATCTCTCCTCTGTCATCACAGTCTTCTTGTCATCTTTCTGCAACAGATCTTCTGCCAAAAGTCTCTCTAGCTAGCATGATCTGATTTCTTCTAAAAATTCTAAGAGTGAGACTTCTTTGTTTAGTTAACCTTTGTTTGCAAGTGAGTGAGCTTCTTGTTTGACATCCTTCATTTACAAGTATAGTAACATAATAGTGTTATGTATCACGTATCATTCCCATGGCCTTGGAACACCTGTCAAAAATTTTCTGTGCATGGAAAAAAGCACGGTTCAGATAACTGGAAGTCAGATAATTGGAGTTCTACATATTAACAAATCTTAGAAGTCAAGACATTAAATTATAAATAAAATATTTAACAAAACATGACTAAATGGAATATATATAGACTAAAATTAAATATACAGGGTGTTGATGTCATACATACTATAAATTTAAGGGATAATAGATATCAATGAGATGATCATTTTTTATGAAGCAATCTAGTGTCAAAAATAAAAATTGGCAGAGCTAAGCAGTGGTGATATTCGAAATATTTAACAAAGAGTTCGCTAACAGAAAATTTTTCCTTAGCAATTTTTTTCGCTCAAATGGTGCATTAGCAACATTAGCGCAAAAACTGACCTTAAGATATCCATATAAATAAAACAGATGCGTTCGCAAAATTAAGTCAGTTAAAATTTAACATTGTTTATGCCAGAAATATATATTTTTTTTATAAATAATAAAAAAGAGTGTTCAAAATTGTTTATTTTGTACATATTTTTATATTTTTCATTCAAAATATTTTATAAACATAAAAATTGGCTTTTTTTTAATCAGAAAAAGTCATAGGGAAAGCAGTTAAACAAGAAAAACTTTTCTAAATCATTTATTTTATCGTTAGGTATTATTATAATAATAGACAGATGTCATCGTCTCTCGAAATACAATATCTTTCTTATTTCGCTGTTGATAGCCCGACACGTGCTCCGCAGCCATCTTGTATTTTCTCGCGCGCGTGGGATTGTGGGATCTCTCTTATGACTGGATCTAGTTTCGAGAACTCTCTCGAGTCGATCGCGATTGAACCTCGTTTTAGTCGAGATTGAAACGGTCGATGGAGGTTGCACTAGGCGAACAGGGTATAAGGCTCTAGTTTAGTAGTGTTACAGAGTATAATACGTATATTTTAATATATTTTTTAAAAGAAACAAAATCACTGAGAAATGTTACGTGTGTTTAACAACGGGTTCGGAAAACTTTGAAAATGTTAACAACGGGTTCGGCCGAACCTGTGCGAACCCGCTGAATATCACCACTGGAGCTAAGGCCTGCAGAACTTTTAGATGTGCTTGTGTAGTTCAACCCGCACTTCATATTTTTCATTTTAGGAAATTATCAATAATCTGCTAGGAGTAAGACCAGAGATTAAGGAAACTGAGAAAGTGCTGTTATGCTCTTCTTAGTTAGATATTAATTCACCATGATAACACTCCTGTGCATTGGTCATTTCTTATAAATGAATATCTGAATAAGAGCATAAGCTGCAGGAGGAGCTTACGTTGAAGGTAGTTAGTTTAAAAGTTTCTGTACATTGAGTAATAAAATTTGTGTCAAAAGTTCAATTCATTTTTTACTCTATCTTGTATAAAATAGATCAGAAAAAGAAAGTGTGAAAAATAAATAGACCAATGAAGAAAATATATTGAAAAAGTACTGTAGTTAAAAAAAACAATGGTAATAAAAAGTTTATAGCCTATTATTGTTAGTATTGTGCAATCTTAGAAAGAATCGTTGGTTTTATTTCAATTAAACACTTCTTTATATTTTTTAGAATGTTATTTTATTCCAAGTATAGTATATTTTGCTGCAAATTCTTTTTCTTAAAAATAATACCAAAATTATATATTACTTTTTCATCAAAAAACATATGTCATTAACTGTAGTTGTAATGTGTTTAAAATGCATTTTTCTGTTTACAGTTATCTTTGACATTAATATATTTTCCATTTTCATATCTTATATTATACTTTATTCAGCAGCATGCAGTGACAATTTTCAAAAAGGACCAGATGCAAGAAAACCCATTTTTCATACATTGTAACAATTATTATTTAAACACCTGGAAAAAACTCATTTTATTTGCAAATTAATTTTACTTTCCTGGCTCTGTTATATATAATAAAGGAAAAGTATTGCAATCAGACAAAAAATGGCCCCCCTTCCTCAAGATTTTTACATTTTTGAATTCAGGAGACCTTGAAACATTAAGAAATACAAAAAGAAATTTGGGATTTTTTATGTATGTATGAATGAATGTTAAGGTATGTGTGTGAGCAAGATTTTGTTCACCCTCTTTGAAGCTTAATTATATGGTTGTGGCTGAAGAGGGTCTATTGAGGACTGAAATGCATTCCACTAATAAAAATCTTAATTTCTCAATGTGATCTTGATTACTTGGCTTCATTGCAGTTTAATAAGCCTCACATCTCTATGAACTGTTTAATTGAGATAATTATTAAATTAATAAATCCTGTGTCTTTGGTCAAAAATCTCTGAAATTTTGAAGGGAGGTTCATGTATTAGGAAGATTGATGATATTAAATTTTGGTGGTTAAAGGTAGAGGGGATGGGGAGATAATGGGATCATATGTCTTATCTTGAGTAGGGTTAGACTTAATGACGATTTTAATTGTTATTAGCATTTACAATTATTTTTNATATTCAAATGCATTATTTAAAAAAAAAAATAGTAAGTTTTGATCATTTAGTGAAATGTAATTTAAAATTTTCATGAGTTAAAAGGTTATCAAATATGAAAATATAATTAGAACTTAGTTAATTAAAAATATAAAAACTTTTTAATAATAAAATATAACAGATCCCCACACACAGTTTTAAATGTTGCCAGGAAAGTTAAGCAACTTGTTGATGGATTGTTTTTTCTTGGAAAACTTAAGGCTCTCCAAACATTTTAAGCAGATGATCCAAAATACAGCATGGAAATTGTTGATTGTCTTAACTCTGTTGTTACAATTCACCTGTATCAGCTGCATCATTCACAGATTCAAACTGCATTATGTTTTGCTGCAAGGGACTTGCTTCTCCTAATGAGTCTCTTTCCGTGTTTAATTCAAAGCTTTCTAATTACATATACAGTCTTTTAAGTAGATTCACACTTTAGATGAAAACTTTTAACTGTTTTATGGTTACAGAAACACAAAAACCATTCGTGCAATGCAGAGCCGGCCCTACCATAGGGCGAACAGAGCAGCCGCTCCAGACACTAAGTCTAGGGGGGGCGCCTCAATGGTAAAGAAAATTAAAGGAAAAAATATTTTTTTCACTTTTCGATATTTTAATTGCAAGCTTGTGGCCAGTATGTGAATGGCCTTATCTGTTGAGACATGCATGGATGGGGTTCCACCCCCGGGCACCATAATAGGATCTCGCTACATCCTAAAACTTGCCTCAGGCTGGCACTGATGCAATGTTGTTTTCAATAAGCAAAGGAAACAAAATTTCTTATTACAGAACCACCAAGACATCCAAAAAACACAACAGTATAACATGAACACATGTCTGCAACCTAGTCCTGTCAACAAGTCAACTAAAGAAGCCCTGAGGAGTGTTCAGATTGATTTGTGGCCGGATGGGAAAAATACACAAAAGAAGACATATTTTTCAAATGAAAGTTTCAAATATATATACATTGAAAATAATATTCAGACAGCATTTCAAAGAATTTAGGGGACTAGCTTAGTCCCCCTAGTCCATTCTTGACATGCTACTGCTGATATTGTACTTATAACTAACTCTTGCTAATTTAGTTTCTATTCAATTTCTGAAAAAATGGCTCCTATTCTCACAAAAGGTTATTCCAAGTTAATGATATGTTATTAGTTTAAATAAAACTTGTTTGCTATTGTAAGCAATATCATTCTAATTAAATTAATGTCAGTCATTTATGTAAAACATTATATAGATTTACTCTGGCATTGATTTTATCTATATTTTATTATAATAATATTATAAGTAAAAATGTGCTACCCAAAAGCAAAAAGCTTTCCATAAAAACTGAAAATCTATCTTTTTGTACTATAACTCAAACATAACTTATTTCTTCTAGTAGGAATTGCATAAAGTGTCTTATTTTGCAAAGAATTTTTTTCTCAACTGGATTGCAGTTTTCGCAGTTGAAAGTATTTTAAGTGAGTAAAATTGAGCATGCAGCTATGACTTTACCATTAAATTGTTGTGCATTATGCTTAATTAATATCCTTTATTGATACTGTTCAATATTCTGCATGAAAAATGTTCTGTAATAATAATAGAATGCTTTTCATGCTAGATATTGGACTGTATTGATAAAAGATACTAATTAGATATGATGAAAAGCAAACAACTGGATTTTCAATTTTTATAGAGATAGAGCTTTTTGCCTTTAAGTGATACAAATTAGATTTACATCAAAAGATTTATCTATCTTAAATAATACTAGCAAGTTTTGCTTAATTTTTGTTACAGATATTAGAATTTTTGTAAAAAGTGCATAGAATAAATTCAGAATACCTGTAAGAATAGAAATACCATTTGCACTTGGCACCATGTTCAACATGATGAGAAAAAATGCTAAATTTAGAAACAAAACAAATTTTTTATTCAGAAAAAGAATGAAAATATTTCTGAATAAAAAATTTATTTTGGTTCTTGAATTTATCATTTTTTATCATCATACCTGTAAGAAATGTACATTTATAATATATAAGATATATCAAATAGCAAAACATGATAACTTAAAAAGATTTTTAAAAGAAATCTCAATATAAATTTTTTATTAAAAACCCTTTTTAAATTGCAAAGAAAAGAATTACAAATTTTAAGAAAAATTATATTACATATATAAAAGTTTTATTAGTTTGTTTATATTAAAATCTAAAATATATTAATTTAAATATTCAGTAATTAAGATATTAAATTTGCATTAAAATACAAGATTAAAAATTTACCTTCACATCTCACTGCACAACTATCTTCAATTCTTTTTCTGCATACATTGCAAAATTTTCGTTTAAGATGCCCAAGTTCACTCCAGCAATGTGGAACTGGATTCTTGTATAGAGAATTTTACATATTATTAATATACTAACATTTAGAAGAAAAATTTAATAATCTATCAAAATCAATTAATTGGTCTACATGATTTATATGAATAAAAGTAAAAATTATCTCAGAATGGAATACAGAATTCAATAGAAAACTGAATAAATAAGAACACAATTAGTAAAACATATGTATACTTTATACAGTGACTATAAGTCTTTTATTTGAGTCTGTTAGATTTATTTCTTTTTCTAAAATGACCATTTTGTTCTTTATTTTGTGAATTAAAATTTGAATTTTTGTGTATTAAAAGTTATGTCACTAGTGAAAAGATCTAAGAATGTCAACAAAACAACAAGTCCTGTCAACATAAATAGGTTGAAATTTTTTAATATTTCAAAGATAAACACATATCTTTTAAAACCATTTTAAAAATTGTTGAATTTTGCTCCTTGAATCCTGGATCTAATGGCCCTATAGAATGAGTATTTTCATTAGTGAACAATATGTGGACCAGTGAAAAAATCTAGCTATGAGAGTTGTGTAACTTTTCTGGCTGTTATAAATTTTTTTATAAAAAAAATCTTTTATGTTATTAAGCAAAAAATAAAATTGTGTATGGTGCCACCTGTTATCAAATTTTATTTAAAAATTTTATATGTTTAATTACTATAAAATGGCAAAAAGCTTTTATTTTGAAAGTAGAGATCGATTTTATTAAAAAAAAAGTGTAAATATTAATAATGATTAAAATCTTCATGAAGTCCTGCCCCTCTCAAGATACATGACCCCTCTATCTCCCCCTCGTGCCCTTTCATCACCAAAATTTAATAGCATCAACACCCCTAATATACAAGCCACAATGCCAAATTTTGTTTAACCTTTACCTCATCCTGAGATATTAAGTGAAATAAACCCAATACACACACACATACACACCCATGTAATTTTTTTCCTGTTTTTTTTTTTTTTTTACTTTTTTGAATTCAGAAGCTCTGAAAACATGGAGATTTGGAAAACTCAAAGGTTCAAATTTGGCACTACTCCAATCAGGGCTGCAGAGTTGGTAAAAAAAAACATTCAACTCTGACTTCTGATAATTTTAGTAGGCTGTCTCCGACTCTGGAAAAATTAAATACTAAGTCATTTTATGGGGAGAAGAGGTGCTCATAGAGGTACCCTACTCTGAATAGGGATTGCAATTGCTAGATCCCTCATCCAGCAATACAGCTGGATCCAGCGCATTCTTCAGCCTATTAGATCCAGCACCTTGTGCTGGATCCAGCGCTGTGGATCCACAAATACTCAATTAAGGAATGGGAAGCCCATCAAAATATAAACACTATTGTTTCCAATGATGGATCGTAAACCACCAACACCGTGACTGCAGCTTTCGTTGACTCAAAAAACAACATCAAGGCCAACTTCTCTCTCCACCCTGAGGTCTACACTTGACAACAGAATATGACTCTTAAAAAGCCACCAACCAAAGATATGTTTTTCCAAAAATATGTAAAAGAAGTGAAGGACAAAGAATTGAGTTTGATTCTTGACTGCTGTACTAGGTGGAACAGTCTCCTCAGCATGCTGGAACATTTCTACAGTGTAAAAGTTTGCATCGATAAAGCTTTACTAGACACTGGCTCAGACACTAAATTATCTGCTGACGAGTGATCACTAATCAATGAGTTGATCACCAGTCTTCAACCAGTTAAACTGGCTGTAGAAGCTCTCTGCAGAAGAGATTCAAGTTTGATAACTGCTGACACAATCCTGAAATTTGTCCTAGACAAACTAAAAAGCCTGGACACAATCTTGAATGCCAACCTTTCCTTGGCACTCCACAAAAGAATCAGAGAATGGCGTCTTACCAAGGTCACAGGGATGCTGATTTACATACAGAACCTGAAGAACTATGACCGAAAAGTTAGAAAGCTGAAAAGACCGAAAGTTAGTAATTATATATGCGATAAAGGAAATTTAAATCAATGGAAATTATTCTTTCACAATGCCGAAAAAAATGTAATGAGCCAGAAGATGAAAAATATGCTGAATCGTGTAAATACATATGTAGTGGAACCAGCAGTAATGGCAGAGGATATTACAGAGGTGGAAAACAATGATCCAGATAACCTGAATTCCCTGAATTTCACATTGGAACAAGAATTGGAGATCCAACTAAAGCGTGAAAAAGAAAACTTCATGAAATGGAAAGAAACTAGTACTGAAAAGGATTGTGATAAGTTATTAAAAAAGGAAATGGCTGTTTATGAAAGTGAGGGAGTCAGAGGTGAAAACTTATCTTTGATTTATGATTATTTGATGACCCTGAAACCAACTAGAGTAGAGGCAGAAAAGGCTTTCTCTGCAGCGAGATATATATGCAGTTCATTAAGAAGTAGGTTAAAAGACATCACCATCAATACCATTTGTTTTACTTCCAGAAAAGTCAAAAAAAATAACAGAAGTGATTGATTTAATTTTATTTATTTCTTCAAAATACTTTAATCAAGACAAAGACAAATATTTTATAACTTCTACTCTAATTCTATTAAGTAAGAGTTTTTAACTTTTATTCTATAAGTGGTTAGTGGTCTAGGCTAGGCAATTTTATTGTGAAAATTAGTGAGAAACTGAGACTACCTAGTTAGTTAAATAGTTAATTAAATTAATGAGTATCAGTATCTTAGATATATGATGACACGAATGTATGTGATTCATGATTGTGATAATAATAACTAACTATTAGATTACTACTAATTACTTTCTCACTACTTTACTAACACTAATAAT
This sequence comes from Centruroides sculpturatus, assembly GCF_000671375.1. Lineage (NCBI taxonomy): Eukaryota > Metazoa > Arthropoda > Arachnida > Scorpiones > Buthidae > Centruroides > Centruroides sculpturatus. The sequence goes on along the minus strand of NW_019384644.1, from coordinate 548,704 downwards.
TAAATTACTTATAAATAACTACAGACTGATATGTAAAACCTATATAAGAAAACTGGTAAGAATGATAGCCACTCAGCCACTAAATATCCATCCTTACATTATTATAATATAATATATTAATATAAATTAATTAGTAGAATTACCTTGAATTACCTTTGCTATTATTTAACTTAAAGATTACATTATAATTATAATCTAACTAAACATTTAAAGTTAATTATCTCTATCTCAAGTGTTAAATCGAACCAAAGTTAAGTTTACTACCTAAATGTGTAGTGTAAGAAGCTTTACTGATTTATAGTGACCAGTCTAAATAATAAAAGTTTCTTAAATATTTAAAAAAGGATGTTTTATTTCTTTAAAAAAAAGCCCATAAATTTCTGGATAGATAAATAGTTAGATAACACTTTATTGCACCAAAAATACATCTGCACTGGATCCAGCTGGAATGCTGTTGGTCCAGCAAAAATCCAGCTGGATTAAAAACACTGCTGGATTGCAATCCCTAACTCTGAACTCTGAAAGGGGCCCTGGGCATCTACCCAAATACTTTTTAGTTAGTATTTTTAATATTTAACTTACGTTAATATTTATTTGTATAAAAAAATTAATTTTTAACAAATATTTAATAAGAGGAGAAAGGGGGAACGATAAAATTCTACATCTACATATCTTTATCTTTATTCTACAGCTTTTGCACTTCAATTTCACCTTTCCAGAAAAGTTAATCCAACTAAAAAGTGTGCAATCTAGCTACTTCAGCCCCTGTTCAGAAAAGAGAAATATATACTATGATCAATTAGTCTCGCTCATTCAGAAAAATAACTCATTTAGAGCAGGGATAATAAAGGAATGATTCAAAAATATTCAAATTTAATTGGGTCAAAATAATTTAACTACTAAACACAAATACTACAAAGAAAACTATTGACACATATTTAATAAATTAAATTGTAGCATTTTGTATTTAAAATANAAATGAATTTTTAATCTCTCATTATTTTAAAAATATAATTAAAATTTTGAGATAAAAATCTTACAGTCTATGTAATTAGAAAAGCAATTGTTAAACTTATCAGAAATGTAAAAAAAAATAAGTATTTTAAAAGTACTTAATTGATAATACATGTAGAGCAACATAACATAATCAAGCATACTTCTTTTTGATTTAGGAATATTTCACAACCCACCAATTTCTAAGCCAATAAGCCAATTTATTCGAAAACCTCATGCGAATAAGAACTGTCAAAGCCAATTTTTAAAGGTCCAATAACTAATGGTAACAAGTCAGCCATAAGCTAAGAAAAAAAAAAAAAAAGAAAAAGTAAGGAAGATCTTTACGTTAAAGGATAGGTTAAATGTTGTTTACGTTAACTGATATTTATTCTTTTGACTTTATATACAAAGTTACATTTTAACAAATTTTATTTTACTGATTAAAAATTTTTATTTCTGATATGTTTTTAATAAATAATATAAAGCTTTCTAGTTTTAGTGAAACAAATAAACACAACCTGCTTTTTTCATTATGAATTAATTTCTGATTTGTCCTTTATTTTCTCCAAAATATATGGTGTTGCAGAATGCCATATTCAATGTATAGTTTTATTTTATTTTTTTTGTATCATTATATTTTCCTCTCAATTCTATCTATTCCCATTTGTTCTTCATTTCTTTTGTTTCCCTGCTTCTAGAACATTCTGACCCAACCCTACTTCTGAGGATGTGGGCAATGAACAATAGGGAAAAGAGAGCCCTGAGGGCAAAATCCTAGTGGTTAGGACACTTTTTTGGCGAGGCACCAAAGAAGTAAGATGTGTTCAAGATGAGCTACAAGCCACGCATGCTCAAGCATTTATGTTTCCTGGAAAAAAAGACAAATTGCGCCCCTTAAATTTATTTAGAAAGAAACATGTAATATAAAATTAACAATCAAGTAGTACAAAACAGTAAAAATTAAAATATACTTCTACCTAGTTACAAATTGTTAACTAGATGCATTTTTAATAATATTACAAAAATGTATTATTATAGACTAGTATGTTATTCACGCCAAGTAATATTAATAAATATTCGCCTGAAGACAGAAATACATTTGTCGAAAGCGCTCAAATGAAAAACGCTTAATAACACTGCACACAGTGAGTTTTACTGCTTATTAAATGTATTATTGTACAATCAAACAAAAAATTTATATCCTATAAAAACTGAACAAAAGTACATCAACTATACTAAAATCAAAAGAAACTTTTTTCTTACTTTTAGTTCTGCAAACTTTCTTATTAACAATAATTCACTACCCATCACATCGGATATACTAAAAAATTTACATACCAGAACCATTTAAGGTGTGATCACATAAACAGATTGATAAACAAACGTTTTTGAACCCCATCTGGGCTCTGCTTCAGGTTCCAAACATCTATCTAGAAACTGTTTGAAACCTGAAGCAGAGCACAGATGGGGTTTGAAAACGTTTGTTTATCAATCTGTTTATGTAATCACACTGTAAATGGTTCTGGTACATAAATTTTTTATTAACTCTTTTAAGTTTACATGATCGGCAGTTTCATGCACAATCACTAAAATGGCCAAACTATTAAGATGATTTTGCATGGTAGTGAAACGTAAAAAGTTTTTAATTAATTTTTATTTAGAGGAACTCCTTTCCCCCATTAGCTACAGTTATTGGTATGATCAGCAGTATTCTTAAGGTGACACTAAGGTTTGGGACAAAATTTAACATTGTTGCTTATGCTTTCCTTTTTGTCCAAAAGCCCTCTTTTATGATTGTTTTCTTCAGAATTAAGGAATGCAAATATTTTCTTAGCTTTTAGGTAAAAATAATAAATATGAAATGTAAATTGCATGGTAATTTTAGCCACAAAAAAAAATCAATAAATATAAATTTTGATTAATTATTTAACTTATAAATATTTTGTCACATTCACAACCAAAATGCTGCCCTTTAGATTTGTCGACCGGACAAATGTCCAAGTTCAGGTTGTCCGCCCCTACAGCGGGCCCTGCTCCAAGTTGTTAGGGCAGTGTCAGGAGCAGTAGAGTGCAACCTTAGATACAGGAGGTCAACACGCAGAAAATAAGATCAAGATTGGAATTGGAGTGTGGAGAAACTCTTCAGAAGCAACCCTAAAGTTATTTGTAAAAATGAGAGAACCAGAAAAATATTTTGGAAGGACATTGTGATTGGATTCAAGTTGCCTCATCGAAAGACATGTGGAACTCCAGGTACTCTCTTTCCTAAAAATTCTTCTTTCCCTCCTTAATCTTGCTCTATTTACCTGTTTTCTCTGTTTAGCATTAATTAGGTTAAGGATTTAGATTTAAGGTAATTATATATGCGATAAAGGTCCCTGTTCTTTTGTATGTGCCGCAAATGTAATACATGTAATCCCTGTGTAGTGGTTATATAATTTTGTAACATAAGACACAATCACATAAAGGAAAACAACATTTGGGAGCTTTACCAGAGTTGGGACCTGGATTTTTTTCTGTTAGACTTGGAATAAAGTTTTGTTCTTTTGTACTATACCTTTGTTGTTATTCCAGTCGTGCTGAACACCACAATGGTCATCATAACCATACATACTCTTATATAAATCAATGAAAATTTAAAAAATCTCTTATCTGTATCTTCTTAGAATGCACAAAAATCTGCAGAATGTAATTTATAATAAAGTAAGATAATAGCATTTTTATATAAAACAAATAAATGAAATCCAAATAAGAAAAACAGTTGCAAAATTAAGACTTTTTAAGTTCAACTGTATTTCATACTGCATAAGACAAAAAGTTTATCATTCACACCTCAGATAATGATACAAAAAATATTTTTTAAAGCTAAAATACACAATTATTTAAGGACATTGATAAATTAATATTCTCATCCTTATCCTTTTAGTTTGGAGAACATGCAGAGACTTGTTTGGTTTTATCAAAGAAAGTGATTTACTTACAAAATATTCTTTAAATGTTAAACAAAGATTAGATACATACAAAAGCATTTTAAAGTTAGACATGATAAGTACATATTGTGAAGTTTGCCGATTGGGGAGAAAGTGTCGTGACAATCGAGCGGTCAGCACTCTCATGTGGGAGTGGAAAAACTCACTGAGACAGGTTCTCCATCGTAAACCGTTTAATAAATATAAAAATTTCACTTACAACAAATCCTTAAAAAGGCGTAACACCTATCCAAAGTCAAGAAGCAAGTCCGTAACACAAAAAGTTCAACTGTTCTGACGGTAGATTATCTTCCAGCGATGGTGGCGCAAAGACATCAACTCCAGGGTGCACAACACTACTTGGACTGAGGTCTTCTAGCTACAAGGTGGACTTTAGCGATCTTGACGGCACGGGAGGGTGAAGACAAGTCTCCCAAATATCTAACAAGCTCTCATGGGAGAATATCCGAATGACAAGAATCTTGGAGAGGAGCACTGCGAACCAAGGACCAATGAACGTCACATCCTTTTTTCACGCAGTTTTTATAAGTTTCGTTTGGGTCCCAGACCGAACATTCCAATAGGTCAATGCCGACTTGCCCCCGCTCTCCAATTGGTCCCCCTCCTTGTTATGAATTGTAACGAGATCAGAACCCAGATCATGGGATGAGTCAACACTGACTGACAATTCAGTCAGTCAGTGTTGACAAAGATGTTCAATCTAAGCACTCAAATTCATCTATTGTTTTAATCTGAGTAGTTCGATTTTCTTAGAAATTTCTACAGACATGTCCTTATATGGACATAAAATATTCATTTTTTGTTTGATGGTTTCTTTTTATAACATAATAATAATAATTATTTTCTTCTATACAAAAATTAGAAAAAATTTTCTTTTTTTGCACAAATTCTAGGCCCACTTCCGAAGCTTCACAATATTAACCAATAATTTCCTCAGTGTAATTAATATGTTAGATCCTTTCTTTTATAGAAACTATCTGGAATGGATTAAGTGTTTTAACACTAGACACAATGAATTTAATCTTTGAATTTAATTATTTTCAATTCAACAACAAAAGTTATTTTTATTAAAAAGGATATCTAATTTTTTCACAGTCAATTTTTCAGCACAACTGTTAATCAAAACGTTAATAAAGATAAGAATGATTATGATACCGTTTATCATGATTTTATATTATAGTATGTTAACAATCAGAAGTAAATACCCCAATAAGAATTACGGAAGAGCTAAGAATATAAGACAAAATCAAGGAAAAGTTTATTTAACATTAAGCAGAAAAGTAATGATTTGACTCTATGGATATGAGTTATTAATAAATTAAAAGCATAAAAAGACTGATTAGTCAGAATAGCATTTGTACATTTGTACTGTACATCTACAAACATTTGTACTGTACATCTACAAACATTTAAAAAATGAATAACTTAAGAAAAATGACAAAACATAATTTTAAAAAATCAATCTTTCTTTAAAAATTATATTTTGTCATTAAAAAGTTTAGCTATTTTTGAATATTTATTTATTATAAATAATTGTAATTCTGAACATTCTGATGATGAAAGAAAAAAAAGACAAACACTATAAATTTTAGAAGTCAGCACCACTATATCTCATCTTCAGTCCCAAAAATTAAAAAAAAAAACAAAAGAAAGAAAAATTGAAATAAGAACATATATTCAAAAAATGGGAATTCAAATGAAAATATTTGATATTTTCCATTGTGTCCAGGAAGTTCAAATGCATGGATGCTTTAAATTTGATTTAAACTGAAACATGTAAATATAATAGTTTTTAACATGCAATCAAAAAAGTTCAGTTCTATTTTTCATTTGAAAGAACCATCCATAAATTTGAACTTCCTAGAATTCAATTAAAAATACAAGATGTTTTCATTCAAATTCCATTTTATAAATATATGCTCTCATTTCAATTTTCTTTTTTGAATATTTGGGACTGAAGATGAGACAAAGTAGTTCCAAGAAATGTTTTTCCCAATTTTGCATTGACTCCTAAAATTTGTAGTGCTTATCTTTTTTCTTCTGAAGTCACAAGGAGTCAGAATACTTTGAAATTAGTCTAATGATGAAAGATTAATCTTTCAAAAATGTTCAATATTAAAATAATCAATTTCTTATTTAGAAGCCTGAAGTATTTTATCTTATATCTTAATAAATTGAATGGGAATACTGTATAAAAATTTTATTATGTTTTATCATTATATCAATAGCATTCTTCTACTCAATAAATTTTTCTTAAAACAGAATGGCCACTACTGGGAAATTCCTTTTCCAAACATTTTAAAAAATGAGTCTAAGTTAGTCTAAGGAATTTTACTTTTATAAACTGATGTTCAAAATATAAAATGTAATACTGGTCATGATTAGTGATTAGGCTAAATTTAACCCATCTGCCATTTGTAGGCACAGGCTAGCATGTGTCTTTTCTCATGTGAACAAGATGACAAGAATTTGGTCTTTAATTACAGAATATTATATGAAAATGTACTAAATTTATTATACTTTTTTTAAATATGAAAATGAAGCATTTTATTAAATAGTACAATTAATGTGCCTAGTAATTTTATTTTAATTAAAAATTACATCATTCATATTGGCATATGTTTAAATTACACATGGTCAAAGCTATCTAACTGATGTAATTAGATCAGGGGTCGCCAAACTTTTTTAACTGTCGACCCCCAACCACTTTCCAAAGCCTCACATTGACCCCCACCATAAAGTTTTATTACAAGTGTATGTTTATGAGCAAAAAAAAAAAAACTGTGACCCCTTAGCCGCATCGACCCCCCCTAATCGACCCCCTAGCCGCATCGATCCCCAATGATATTGCATCGACCCCTTTGGTGATCCCTGAATTAGATTATTTAAATTATTATCTTTATTTATTATGTAGATGACTTAATAATTACTTATAAATATATGACATTAAAATTATAAATATTTGGAATTATTTACTTTTATGTGAAATTCTTGCCTGCCAATTTTGCCAAACTCAAAATCTGCCACTCTAGACCCAGACCTATTGTGCCTATTTAAAAATCTGGCCCCACACATGATCTACAGATGACTACTTTTATTTTCACATGATTATCCACTTGTAATGATTATTGATCACTTTCTAGTAAACAGAAAAGCAAATTTTTCTCAGCAACTTTACACTAGTGGATCTTGCTAATTTATCTCATAAATTTTTTTTATATACTGTATACAAATGTATATACAGTATATATACACTCAAAGCTTATATGCATTCACTGTCTGAAAATGATGATGTGTATGAATTAGATCAAGAAAAAGCATAGTTATACAGAATAATTAAGTACTAATAATAAAACACACCTTTAATAATCCAGCTAATAAAAATTAATAAAATAATAACGTTTTCGACCGTTTCTTAACGATCTTCTTCAGTTACCATAACATAGAATAAAATCGAACACAAAAAGAACGTAAATATGAAATTAAAATATAAATAACAGAAAAGTAGATAAAATAAATGAAAAATAAAAATTAATTCGAAAAAATGCCCCTTAATAAATAAAAATAAATAAAGACATTAATTCTTGTAAAAAGATCGCCAAGCGGTAGGTAAAGAGTCCNCGTCTTACGCAACGCAACACGACATCCAAGTCCATTGGGATCGGGCGGAAATTATTAAACCAACGACAAATTTACATACAATGAAATATCTGGAGAAATTAGAGATCTTTAAAGCACACAAGAAAACGGGATGCATCAACCATAGAGATGCGGACTCTTTACCTACCGCTTGGCGATCTTTTTACAAGAATTAATGTCTTTATTTATTTTTATTTATTAAGGGGCATTTTTTCGAATTAATTTTTATTTTTCATTTATTTTATCTACTTTTCTGTTATTTATATTTTAATTTCATATTTACGTTCTTTTTGTGTTCGATTTTATTCTATGTTATGGTAACTGAAGAAGATCGTTAAGAAACGGTCGAAAACGTTATTATTTTATTAATTTTTATTAGCTGGATTATTAAAGGTGTGTTTTATTATTAGTATATTTATCCAGTTCGTTTGTTATATAAGAATAATTAAGTAGTTAAAATTTTTGATCACTTTTGTTTTAGGTTTTGGAGAACACAGATTCTTTATTGAATTTATACAAATAAAATGTATAAAAAAAAACAAAATAATAGTTTATTCTACAATACCTATCCAGCTTTGACATATTCATAGTTTACACCATTTAACACAGCACTAAATGAATAACAACCTGGAGGAGAATTAAGAAATCAACATTTAGTCTAAAAAAACTTCCAAATTGAATTCTATCAAACTTCTCACTTCAACACTCTTGCAAAATGTTTTACTCTTCCATAAACTGGACAAGTAAATATAAATAACAAACACACTTAACCAAACAAACAACCTTATGTTTCTCCTAGTAGAATGATGGAAAAATTAACACAAACAAATGCTGTTGATCTACTTCTAAGACCTGCTTCCAGTTGTTGAAATTGCTTCAATATTCAAAAATGGGATGCTTGAAAGAAACTTGTATAAATTTAAATTCAAATTTTGACCAATGGGGCATTTCCATTTGTAGCTGATGTAATAAGTCCTTTATAACAATGTGTCATATAAAGCATGTCATACATGGGAAATTGTTTTTTTTCTTTAAAGTTAATACACATTCCCTGCTTTTCTGCTTTAAAAATTTCTAGCACCTCCAATACCTTGAAATGCTTCATTTTGTCCATTTTCATAATTAATGCTGTTTGTTATAAGTCTGTTCGAATATCATTTTTACTAGCATATATCAAAAGGGTAGTAGATTGCCTTTTATTTTTATTTTATTTACTATATCCATAGAACAGAATAATGAAATACAAATCCTATAAACCCCAGATGCCCTTTTTTTATTTATGACATCTTTCCCATCTCTTAGTAGCAAATATATAGTGGAGTTATACCAAACAGCATAACGTAAAGGTGTTTACATTGCTTATAGACATAACCCCACTATATATACACTACTAAAAACTGGAAATGATGCCATAAATGAAGACACCTGGGGTTTACAGCATACTCCAAAAGATGATAGGTTTGACAGATATCTAATTTACGTAAGAGATTTCTTTGTGGCACCTACGTAGGATTAAAAAATAACATAGGCTGTTATTTTTTAATCTCTGATGGTCCATAAAACAAAGACAAGTGTAAATAACAAAATGAATTTATTACCAAAAGTTAGGTATAAACATGGTTACTTTTTGACATAATCACCATGAAGATTGAGGCATTTGTCATATCTGTGGATGAGCTTTTCTATCCTCTTGTCATAGAATGTTGTGTCGATGACTTGAGATGGGTCCTAATGATTTTTTTGAAGATCATCATTAGTCTCGAACCTCTGCCCTCCTAGCCACTTTTTCTGATCAGAAAGAGTGCTCTCAGTGCTAAATTGGGGCTATATGCTATATGTTTAAAGGAGTGAAGACTTCCACCCAGCTTGGAACTTTTTAATGTGTGAAGACTTCCACCTCTTTCCTGAATTGAAAAAAGTGGCTAGCGGGGCAGAGGTTTGAGACTAATGATGATCTTCAAAACAATGTTAGGGGCCATCTCAAGTCATTGGTGCAACATTCTATGACAAGGAGATGTAAAAGCTCACCCACAGACATGACAAATGTCTCAATCTTTATAATGATTATGTTGAAAAGTAACCATGTTTATATCTAACTTTTGGTAATAAATTCATTTTGTTATTTACACTTGTCGTTTCTTTTATGGACCATCGGAGCTTGAAAAAAGCACCCTCATATGTGATTCTTAAAGCAGTGCATAAAAGAGCACAAATATGACATCAACAACATTGCTTCCATTGCTCTGACCACATATGACTCAAATAACAACGTCAAGGCTAATATAGACCATAAGAGTTTGATATGTTATACCAGTCATAGTGACCATATCAGAGATTTAGAAGCCTTGGAGATCTTTAAAGCATGCTAGTTAAGCAACTATAAAGATGAAAAACAAATTTCATGCACACTGATGTATTACTGATGTAAATACTGATATATTTGATCTATCCTCAATATCCCTCGCCCACCCATTTACATGTCTCCTGATTGATTCTTTCATTATTTAATATAATCTATTTGAATTTATCAATATTAATTAAAATTCTACAGACATTTCTTTTGAAATGTTTGCAGAATTTTATATCCATAATGGGACATTTCTTTTGAAATGTTCCATTATAGAATGATTATCTTTAAACCTTCAAACTTGAAGTAGATCTCAGAAGGAAGTTGAAAACTTTCCTGCTTCTTTTAATTTTGTTATTGGATGGAACTTAGGTTTTTTGTGGTGTGTTCAGTGTAACAGAAGAGTCCAGTTCATAGAGGAGTTAACACTTTGTCTTATGAATCATTTCACAAAATTCAAAACATTTGATTCTACAACTATCTAGTATAAAATCCTAACATTATTTATTATTCAAATTTAAACTTTTTATAGTCAAAGAAAACAACGCATTGTTCAAAAGTTGTTGAAAAAAGTAGTTGAAATGTGTTTTATGCTGTAATTTTTCATGTTCAGAGAACTTGATTTCATTTATGATAATACTGATGTATTTTTGTTAATGTTATTGATAGTAATAGTTGATCCTAAATGATTATTTCATTGGAAACATTTTATGTGTTAAAGTATATCAAGTTATTTATCTTTTTTTTATAGGTAAAAAAACAATTTATTCATGAAATTCAAATCAAACATAATAATAATAAATACTTCAGAATATTGTAAAATATGACAAAGACTGCAAAAAAAGTACTTGGAGAGAGACCTCAATATATTCCTATGAGTGTAATTTTTCAATTTACCCATAGCAAGACCACAAATCAGTGAATATCAAAATAAAGGCCTATTACAGACATTCTGACAGGATATTCTATAACATTCCCAATAAATTATCATTTATTTTACTATTAAAGAAACACTTAGAAAGACAAGGATTCCAAAGTATTGAAGAGGTAACAGCAATGTTCCTGAATGTTTAAATAATCAAAGGTCCAAATTTTATTATCAAAACATTTTCAGATACACATTGAGATTGGACAATGCATATAACACTTAGAATGCTGAATAAAAAAATATTTATAACTAGCTGTTACTCGCAGCTTTGCCTATGCGGATTTTGCAAGCAAACCCCATTTATATTCAGTATTTCAACAACCATAATAACTGTTATATAACACCTACAGCTGAGAATGATGAGAATTGCCAAGAATCAAACGAACTATTTTCAATTTGATCAATTTTCTGGAACGTTTATAATCGTTCTATAATCGAACCAATATGCAATAACAAATTCGAATTTAAAACGGTTCAAACATTTTTAAAATCGAAATAGATAAAAATATTTATAACAATGTCTGAAATGTTATCAATTTAATACACCTAAATACTCAATGAAGACTAAATACTCTCTCCCCCTGAGGGGGAGAGAGTATTTAGTCTTCCTCTCCCCCTGAGGGGAATTTCGAAAAATCCATTCTTAGTGTGCATTCCCATGGGATACCCTACTAAAACGCAGATAAAAAAAAATCGCATCTAAAATAGTGCAGTAGAAGCTGTTCTTCCGGTTAAGCCTTAATTAATCCTCTCCCTCTCCCCCGTGGGGGAATTTTAAAAAATCCTTTCTTAGTGTGCGTTTCCATGACGTACCCTAACTGTCTACCAAATTTCACCTCTTTAGGCTAAGCAGTCTGCTCTGGGCAATGATGAATCAGTGAGTAAGTCATTCATTCAGTCAGTCAATCAATCAGGACAAACAATTCTATATATTTAGATTAAGTATTGTAATTATTTTTTCCATTCAGGTTATTTTATTCAATTAAGTATGACAATTATTTTTTTTATCATCTTTTCATATTTATTTCAAAATTATTTCATATTCATTCAAAATCTACATTTATTTAAAATAAACTTTCATGGAAAATTTTTTAGTTACAGTCAAACCCCACTTATCTGTATCCCATACATCCAAATTTCCAAATATTGAATAGTTATTTCTTTTTAAATCTTTATACATTCTATGGAAAAATTATTTTGCACATGCAAATTATTAACATGAAAGTTTATTTTCAATCATTAAAAAGTATTTTTAACATGAAATTTTAGATTTTAATATCAGTACCCGACTAATTTCAATTTATCTGGATTTTCATTAATATGGATTGAGTCTAGTCCCATTTGATCTGGATAAACTTTTTAAAATCATGTTATCTTATGTGTTCAATTTCCAATAAAATTTTGTATTCCAAGTACAGCTTTCTTGGAGATCAAGATAAAAAAGAAATTCCAATTAATAAAAAGGAAAACATTTGAATTATTTCATGTTTTAGTGGTGTTAATTAAATGATGTCATTAAATTGTAATAATTGAAGGAATAGAACAATTTTATTTTATATATAAAATTTTTAAGCATACCTTAATTGTGCTTGTTGCTATAGTTGAACAAGGAGATACTACTGTCCTTAAACAGCGTTCATGGACAATAAAATTACATACTGAAAGAAAAATATTTCATAAATAAATTTTAAATTATTATTGAAATAAAATATGTCAAAATTTTTTATAATAGACCTAACATTGTTTACCTGAATAAAACATTTATAACATTATAACTTTTATTAATAACTGTAAGTCTAAATAATATTTTCAAGAATACCAAAATAATTTTTTGATTATTGTTTTAATAGAACTATTTAAATTTACACACTATATCCACATTTTATAAATTTATATTCCTTAGGTTATTGAGAAAATTCATTAATTTTGTAAATAAAATTTATTTTGAGTAATAAGTTATGTATGATGCAAACTTACAATTTTTCATAAACTTACATTTTATGTCATCTTATTAATATCAAGTTAGATATGCAATTCTTTCCAAGCTTGTTTTCACTGATTTATTGATCAGTAAACCTTATTTCTGATTAAATAAACTTAAATGTTAATTTAACAGCAGAAATCACTCTCAACATGAACACAAACTAATCAATGATTAGTTGTACTCTGAGGATGACTTGTAGAACAGGTGAAAAATTTTTGTGAACAATTAAAATTTTTCTCAGCAAATAATGTGTTGGAACATTTGTTAGTTTTATTTTTTAAAATTTATTTTATAATTTAATTTATTTTATTTAAATTAATATTTTTTAAAGCAAACCAGACTAGGGACTAGTATGTAATTGTGTTAATGAATATTGTTTTGTTAACATTAACTGAGGTTCACAATGAAATTTGCACTAGTTGTAAGCTAACATTGGATGTTAACCATTAAAATTTTTGTCTGGAGACAACTCTAATAAGACTACAATTCACTATTCTTTCAAAAAAAATGAATTGTCTTATCTAGTGAAGTCACTATGTATTGTAAGGGTTAATCCATCCAATAAAATATAAAATCTTGTTTCATTCAACTGATAATAAAAACACACTAAAACATCAAAACACCCTCAAAAACCTGCAAAATGTTTAATAAATGAAAACTTTCAACCTTTTTAAAACACCTTTATTGGGCAAGTACATTGAATCTCAATAAAAAACAAATTTAAACAAACTAATTAGAATCTTACAAAATTTTACTGAATCATGGAGTGCTCTAGTTGGAGCTTCAAACAACATTAAAAAAAATAGTATAACATATGTTATACTATTTGTACTATACTATACTCAAGGGCAGATCTACATAGGGATTAATAGGGCTTAAGCCCTATTAGTCCCTATGTAGATCTGCCCTTGAGTGTCAAGGCCTATGTAGCACTCAAGTGTCAAAGGTCTACAAAGATTGAATTATCATCATAAATTTTTTATACTTTTTTATTAACAATGAGCACTTATTGTATAGTAAAAAATAGTTAATATTAATAACATAATAATAATAATGATAATTTATAGTATTATTTGTATTAAGAAAAAATGGGGTCCCATTGGACTTCAATAAGCCTTAGGCCCTGAAAAACCTAGATCCGCCCCTGACTATACAGTAGAGCCTCGATTATCCGACCCCCGATTAACCGACACCTCGGTTAACCGACCGTCCTAGTCGGCAAATTTCAAATGTCCACTAGTGATGTGGCGCTGCAATATTTGGCTATGTCTTGGCTACTTTAATATTATTTTTACGTGTTTTAGCTGGCAACACTCATTCGACCATGAAAGGGAGCCAGTATTTAAACGAGGCTTCATTTTCTAATTTTTAACAATACAATAGCGATGATTATTATTTTAAAAAATTTTTGTTAGGCTTAACATCGATGAAAATTCAACGCGAAGTAGGTTAATAGCGGTATACTAATATACTAATTACATGGGATATAATAATATACTACACTAATAATGGATTTTTTCATAGTTTTCGGTTATCCGACTTTTCAATTATCTGACCAACCCCAGTCCCCAATTGGGTCGGATAATCCAGGCTTTACTGTACTATTATACTATATTATACTATTTGTTGTATATACATAAGTTGATGTGTGTTATTACAAAAAATAAACCAAAATACTGTAAATAAAATAATTAAATAATGCATCACTTGGAAAGGCTCAATTGTGTCTGTACATCTAGAGTACTTGATACTGAAATTTCTAGGTATTATAATGATGGCCTTTTCAGAAAGGTGAAAATATTCATTAAACATTTTGCTGGTTTTTGAAGGTGTTTTGGTTTCCTTTAATTGTGTATGATGTGTTGAGAATGTTATATTTATGCCAAAAACATTTACAATTAAATATTTCAGGCTACACTTTATATATAGATGATCAAGAGCTTCCATATGTATGAACATTCAGACTTACAATTTGACCACATGACTAAAATTTGAATTTTGCACAGATTCTGAACTCTTCCTGATTGTGGGGTGGCATTGAAGTCAGTTTTGGCCAGTAATAAATAATAAATTTTTTATAAATAATTAATGTGGATTTATTTTTATTGCATATTGTCATTTTTTGTTTTCATGTGAAGTCTAAGATTCCATTGTTGCCTATGAATTGGTGTCAAAGTCAATAATGTTGAAGTAATGGCATATTTTGCTATTGTTTGAAATTTTTATAAACTTTTATTATTAATGCTTCAAAAATGCTTCCAAAATGTAATAGTAAATCTAACGGTGGTAATAAATGCAAGGAGTGTCACTTTATTACCATGACATTTTAAAACTAAGTGTGTTAGGTGAAAAACTGCATTTGAAACACCTACTACTAAGCAGTAGTGAGCAGGTAAATGAGCATAATGTATTCTACTAAGTATATTAAAGGATCAAACACTAACAATAAATATTCTGTGTACAAATGTACTTTCTAGGTCAGTTTTGACTTACAAACATGTTGACTTATCGCAAACCTAACCTGTTCATAAGTAGAGGAGCACCTGTATTTTAATCTTAAAATTAATGAAGTTAATGTTATTACTAATATTCATCAGTTCAAAAATTTATTATTATTATTATGTTGGGTTTTGTGAGTTATACTTGGTTGACATTGGTGGCAGTATACCCAAAACAAAACAAAAAAATTAAAAACTGTATCAGTGCATGTGTTTGTATTCAGGAATTTCCTAACGATATGACATGTATTCAATATAATGGCCTTCTGTAGTGTGATGTATGTGTTTCTATTCAATTGTAATGTGCCCAAGATTTTGTGTAGTGTGTGTGGTATGACACCTGTAGAAAGAACAACAGGTACAATAAGAACCCTATCCACCCTCCACAGTTCCCTGGGCAAGTTCTGTGTACTTACTGACTTTTTCAGTGCATGTGTTTTGTATATTGTGAGTGTTTGGAATGGCTATGTCTATAATGTATGTGATTTTATTGTGTTTGTCAATAAGTGTAATGTCTGGTATGTTGTGGTAATTTGTTTTATCTGTGATTATGGCTCTGTCGTAGTACATTTTGTGCATGTTGTTTTCCAATACTGTCTGTGGAATGTATTTGTAGTATGGTTCGTGGATATCTAATAATTTGTGTTTGTTTGCAAGTTCTTGGTGTATTATATTTGCTACTTGATTATGTCTGTGTAAATAATCTGTCTGTGCCAAAAGCTTGCAACCAGAAATAATGTGTTGTATAGTTTCTAGCACGATGTGACATTTTCTGCATTTGTCAATTGTGAGTGTTGTAATAAGCAGTAAAACTCAGTGTTTTTCATTTGAGTGCTTTCAACGAATGTATTTCCATCGTCTTCAGGTGAATAAAATACTTTTATATCGAACATGAATGTTCAAGACAGAGAAGAACACATACAAATTTAAATAAAACGATTTTTTGGATGGCATTCGATATGAATCCGCTACGTTTTTGAAATACGTACGATGTTATGTATGTGATGTAATACAGTGCATACATGATACTGCTTTCCATCAGTGATGTGACATATGATGTAAATCACCATTTAATCGTTTGTATAGAGCGATCCATATATTGGGCAGTTCCAGATGTGTTACACATTTCCAACGTTGTTATATATAGTGACTCCCATATAAAGAGTAGTCTTCAGTCGTTTCATGTCCTGAGTATAGTAGAATGTGCCCATAACGGGTTATAACTCCTGTCGCGTACTCTTCTTGCGAGTTCAGTGCTGCATCTTCCTTTTGCTATATCATCCTGGTATTCGGTCAAGCGGGTAGCCAACATTCTTGCCGTGGCCCTAATGTATCTCGTACTATTTCCCGTTACGGGATTTTCTAATGGAACCACATAAATTCTTGACTTCTCAAAGATGGAGAACTTGTCTCGGTGAGTGTCCAGGAGAGCTTAGATATAGCCACTGTGCCAAGCAGCACCGTTTCGCTGACTGCCAGCGCCTCAACAAGTCTCCATGTTGTACTAATTGCAAAGCCGCTAATAAGGTTCAACCAGAAGGCAAGCAGCTGAAAACTGACCACAATGCTTTTGATCCAGCATGCCCAATTACCAACAGAATCAAGTCTAACACGGTCAGCCAAACTAATTATGGCCTTTAATTTCCACAACATTATCACTCAGTCAAATCATAACAACCTTAAAATTATGCAGATCAATCTCCAAAGGGGCCCCTCCTCCTTAGTCATCAAAACTGCAGCAGACTGGCACTCAGACATCATTGTGGTCCAGGAACCGTACCTTTTTAACGGCTACCTTACACATTACAGCGGCTGGAATATTATCCCTACCAGAGGCTTTAAAACGGCCATCCTTATAAGAGATACTAGCCTAACTGCTCAGTTCATGCCACATCTCTCAACTCGCTATGTTACAACCGGTACGGTGCACGCTCAGAACATGGTCATCTATATTTCTTCTATCTACTGCTCGCCGTTTGAAAACATTGAGCCTTTGTTAGAGGACCTTGACAACATCAATAACAAAATTACTGACCATCCATGGCTTATCTGTGGTGATTCCAATGCTAAATGTTTCCTATGTCATAGTCCCATAGAAGATCCGAGGGGCTATCACATGCTTGAACTTATAGCGGCTCTTCAACTGACATCCTGCAACACCAGTCCTCTCCCCACTTATTTTTCTTCTAGGGGAGAAAGCTGGGTGGATGTCATGTTAGCTAATGCTCACATGGCTCCCATGATTAATTACTGCTCAACTATGGGAAGAACTGAGTTCCAATGATCATCGTTATGTTAAAATTGAACTAAACATTGAAATCAATAGGATCGATGATATTACCACCTACAGCTGTACCCACTGGCCCACTTACAAGCACCTGCTACAGAACAACTGGGTCACAGATTCTCCTATTACAGGCATGACAGAAGATGGAATTGACCAGTGTGTTTCTGACCTGACTAAGACCATACTCCATAGCTACCACTGGGCAAGCTGTAAGAAAAACAGAAAGAATACAAAAGTCCCTTGGTGGGATAATGAACTTGATTTTTGTCGAAAGGAAGTACATAAGCTACGTAGAACATATCAGAGACAAAGAGATGGTAACATGAGGGGAATTCAGAGGGCCAACTATATCATCAAATTTAATGACTAAAACCTTAATAAATCGTAAAAGACACCAATCATGGAGAAGTTACTGCAGCCGCTTCAACACCCCTTGGAGCAAGCCGTATTACATTGCATTTAAGAGGAAAAACAAGGTGAAAATTCCCTCTACGGTACTTACGATGGAGAACACTTACACCAACTCCCTAACACGTACTATGGAGGAGCTCTTCAACTATCACTTCCCATTCGACGACTCTGATCTTGATACTGACACCCAGCGAGAATTGCACAGCAGCTGCCGTGTAGCATCAAATGACCAGGACGACAGACCATTCACGTATAATGAAGTATCCCATGCTATTAAAGTTATTAAAATCAAAAAAGCTCCAGGCATTGATCAGGTAACTGGGAAGATGATCAGGGAGGCATATGATGCAATTCCTACTACTTTTGTTACCCTGTACAACCTTTGCCTTTCTCTTGGGTACTTCCCTACTGACTGGAAAAAAGCATCTGTTAAATTCATTCAAAAGAGGTCTAATGATAATCCAAAATACCCGAAGGATTTCAGGCCTATTAGCCTCCTTCCCGTGATGGGGAAAATCCTTGATAGGCTGGTCAGCAATAGGATTTTAAATTATTTGAGGAGAAATAATATTTTAAGTCCCCACCAGCATGGATTCACACCTGGAAAATCCACTACTACTGCTCTATCCAACATTATCGAATACATCAGTTCCGCCAAAAAAGAAGGTAAACACATGCTCCTTGTGCCTATTGACTTTCGTGGAGCATTCGATAATCTCTGGTGGCCGGCGATTCTCCATCAACTGCGGGCTTATAACTGCCCCCGCAACTTATACAACCTGATGAGTAGTTTCGTAAATGAGAGGCAGGCAGGCTGGTACACCAACAACTTTGGTTACAGCCATCATGTTACCAAAGGTTGCCCACAGGGTTCAATTGCCAGCCCTGGCTTGTGGACAGTTGTTCACAATAACGTCCTAACAATTCTCAATGGACCAAAAGATCAGCTTTTGCAAGGGTACGCAGACGACACAGTGATTCTAGTGCCGGACAAGAACAGCGGAAAACTGCCTGCCCTCTGTAATAATTTACTTGAAAAGGTTTCCAACTGGAGTAAAAGTGTTAACCTCCCAATCAACTACGACAAGTGCACGTATATTATATTCTCGAAAAAAACGCCACTCCAGAAAAGTCCTAGGATTCTTATAGATGGGCATCGGATTCCGAGAGTAACTAACTTCACTTATCTTGGGGTTGTTCTCGAGCAGCAACTCCAATGGACTAAACACGTAGACATGGTGAGTGCCAAAGCTGTTCAGGTGTCTAATGCTCTGAACAGTATCGCAAAAAACACCTGGGGTATACATTATAATGCGGCATGTTATATCTACCTGGGGGCCATAGAGCCTATTCTTTTGTATGCTGCACCTATCTGGGCAGCGGCCACCCAAACAGTGCACATTCAACGCAAACTCCTAAAGGCACAGAGGATTGCCGCTCTACGTATTTGTACAGCATACAGAACGGCTCCTATTTCAGCCCTGCTTGTCATTGCAGGTCTTCTTCCAGTGTATATCAAAGCCAGGATGGCTATTTTGAACTGAAATATCTATAACAAAATGAATGGCAAAGTTTCCAACAGCAATAATAGTCATAATAACATCCTCTCTGTTTTTCCGGACCACATAAAGAGCGACATCGCTAACTTTGGCATCGAGTACAAGCTGGCAGATTCCGACTATTATGAAAATTATCCTACTCTTCGTGACAACTACTTAAGTGAAGATGTTGACAGCGACTTCTCCATCTATACTGATGGATTGAAGAATCTAGCAGACGTTGGGGCAGCTTTCATCCTTTACCACCATAACACCGGTGTCACCCACAGATCTGCTTTCAAGCTGGGTCCGCACTGCAGTGTGCCACAGACAGAAATCCTGGCCATTGCCAAGGCGATGGATCATATCTATTCTGAATGGTTCCCTCACAACAAAACTATCACCATTTACACTGATAGTACGACGGCCCTCCATTTCATCTTCAGTCCCCATAATAAGGGTGACAATATCCTGCAAATCCATCAGTAGAGAGGTTGAGGCACACGTTTTAAATGTGTAAACGTGTATGTGTGACATTCGGCGCCACTTTCCCGTAAGCCTAAAAGTTTGACAATGATGTTTGGATAGTCGGTGGAATCACGCTCGACATTCCAAACACCATCGTCAAACTTTTAGGCTTACGGGAAAGCGGCGCCGAATGTCACACGTACACGTTTACACGTTTAAAACGTGTGCCTCAACCTCTCTATTATCTTAGCACCAATAGCCACAAGCATGTGATTTCTTTTAGTGGGTCCGGGGACACACTGGTGTATCTGGAAATGAGGCAGCTGATCAGCTGGCTAAACAGGCTGCTGCTTCCAGCCTTACTTCTTGCTACAACAAAATTCCTGCTTCGAAAATCAGGCAATAGACTTGGAAATTTGCTCTTAGTCAATGGCAAGAAGAATGGGATAATGGATCTACAGGCAGATTAACGCACACCTTTATCCCAAGTGTTAACGAAAGACTTAAATGGAAACAATTCAAACCAACATTCTCCATGACCCAGTTAATTACTGGACATGGTAATTTCAATAGCTATTTAAAAAGGTTTCATCTTAAAAACACGGACATCTGTCCCTGCAACAGTACTTCAATCCAAGACAGCCAGCATTAACTGTGGGACTGTGAACTTTTTAAACAGGAGAGAGACCGACTCATGGGGCATGTGCTCCATGCTGGAAACAACTGGCCATGCCCTAACAGCAGACTCATGGAAGACCCTAATGTTTATCGACATCTCAACAAGTTTCTGGAAACAACAGCAGCACTCAACCCACCACGCGGTCAGCAGTCTGCTAGTAATGATTGACCAACTGGCTGTCTTTTCTCACGACAATTGTTTCAGGCTTCCAATCAGCTGCTCTTGTTTTGCATGCTTCTTGTAAGCAATTTCTCACTGTACATATCATGCAATTTATTATGTATATTTAAGTTGTAGCTCTTATGTATGTATACTTTTTTTTTACTCGCCGCTGTCTGGCGCACATCAATGTATTTCGGTCAATTCTTTTCTCTATTATGTTTTGTTATGCCTTTATGCCTTCAATAATTGTGTTGCAGGTGCCATGTACTCTCACCTGCCTCCCCCACTTTGTCCCCCTTTCATCCCCTATCCTTCATTTCCCTCACTCCCATTTCACCAACTTTTCTCCTCCAACCTCCAGGTTGTACCTATGAGTGGAACCTGGAGGCACCCCCCTCTTTCAATTAAAATAAAATTTAAAAAAATACTAGCTGCAAGCACTCAAAGTACTTGTTCAGGCGGCCTAGACCAGTCGACTTGGTCGGCCCCTCAGCAGAAATCCTCAGTTAGACAACAGTCAAGTACATAGTGTCTCGCATTGCCGCAAGGACACCCACAGCAGCAGCTACCATCTCCTTGTCCAAATTTGGACTTGAAGTGGAGAAACTTCCCGTGGTTGGTCTGTATTTGGGTCATAAGCCAATTGCAACACACCGGAGTGAGGCCAACTACAGGCACAAAGGCATAGGTTGACCTACCCACTGTACTTTGAGTCCAGCGCTCTTGCCAGTATGTTGTTGATCATTTTAGCAAAGTACCTTTGATGTACATAGTTGAGGGTTCCACCGTCCTCGTTACAAATGGGCCACTGGCTCCCACCTTTGCCAGCTAATCGGCACGTTCGTTACCCAGGATCCCGATATGGCTTCAGATCCACTGCAGGGCAACATGTCACTCGTGCCTCACCCTCAGTACTCTGCTTTTGATCTCCTGTACCAGCAGATCGCGATAGTACCCGTCGCTCAAGGCCTGTAGCAATGACTGGCTATCAGAGTAAACCATGACTGGCTCAGGACCTGGGTGTAGCAAGATCCACTGGGATGCCCCCTCCAGGGCCACCAGCTCTGCCTGGAACACGGACGCTTCCTTGTTCAGTCTGACTGACTGTTTGTACACATGCACTCCACCACAGAAGACGCAGTACACAGCACCTACTAAGCTGCCATCTTTAGAGCCATCGGTATATATTTCAACACCAATACCAGTCGGTTCACCGACATCCCAGTCTAGCCCTATCCTAAGGGCCCATCCACGTAACATAAATAGAGTAGTGGGTAAACGATGGTGAGAGGGAAATCAAATGTTCTATGCTCGATTTCTCTCATGACGAGCTCCGTTAGAATGGCAGATAAAGGAGACTCCTTGTTTTTGTAAATAAATCTTTTGATTGAAACGAAAACAATTGTGTTCCGTGATGAAAAACAGCGCATCACGTATTTCCAATATCTACTGGGCACTAAAGTCCTTCTTAAGGAGTAGCAAATTGACCAGCATTAAAGCTTCAAACGTTGGCACCAAAGTATACAAGGCTGCCACATCTAATTTATATAAGGTGTAGGTGCTTGTTTGCACCGCACCAATGCTTTTAGTGATGGTGGATTTAGCAGCCAAGGATGAGGGAGTAACATACTTTAAGTCTGGAATCAACGCATGTAGAAATTTAGAGAGTACTTTTTCTAAAAAGTAGGTGAGGTGCGATCTCTTGTTGACTAGTGGTCATAATGGCCAGTCCACTTTGTGTGTTTTTGGCTCAAAAAATAATCTGGGACATGTATTTTATTCACCTGAAGACGACGGAAATACATTCGTCGAAAGCGCTCAAATGAAGAACGTTTAATAACGCTACATACAATGAGTTTTACTGCTTATTAATATTACTTGGCATGATTAACATATTAGTCTATATTGTGAGTGTTGTATCTTTGAGTTTGTGTTTTCTGTAGTTTTTAGTATTTATGACCTGATCATGTATGGCAATCATGAATCCTTCCATCTCCCGAAAGAGGCATCCCCAATCTAACCAGCTGTTTGATGCAGTTTTGTCAACACAATCCTGGGCCAGGACATAAGGATGCCTGCCATGGAGTGCCTTTTGAGCCCACAATTGCTTGATGTGTCTATACTTTTTATATGTTGTGTTGAGTGTCCATATGATGTGAGTGTAAGTTTAATAGTGTGTTATTTAAGTCTGCTAGAGTTACTGCTTTATGTAACTATGATGTTTCTTGTTTTTTGTAGAAAAACTCTTTCAGTGATTGTATTTGTTTGTAGTGAAGGTTAACTATGTCAATCAGGCCATGTCCACCATCTTTACGTGGAAGGGTTAATCTTTCTGTGGTGGATTTAGGATGATGATGTTTAAGTTAAGTTTAGTAAGTGTTGTTCTTGTTTTCCTTTGGAGTTGCTCAAGATCTGTGTGAGTCCAATGTATAACTCCAAAAGAGTATGCGAGTACTGGGATGACATATGTGTTTATTGCTTTAACTGTGTGTTTTGCATTTAGCTGTGTTTTGAGGATAGCATTTAACCTACTTTGGTATTCTTTAATTAAGCTTTGCTTTATTTGTGTATGTTCTGTTAGTTTGGCCTGTTGGAATCCTAAATACTTGTAGATCTTGCCTTCTTCCATGGATTCAATAATGTCTCCATTTCCAAGTGCAAAATCTTTCTTCAGGATTCCTTCTTCTATATGAAGTGTTTTGCATTTGTCTAAGTCAAACTCCATTTGTATGTCCTTGGTGTATGAATGTGTGATTTGTAGGAGTTGATGAAGTTGTTTTTGTGTAGATGCATAAAGTTTTATGTCGTTCATGTACATACATAAGATGTGACAGCATAAATTGTGTTGTTTTTTCATGTCTGATATTGTAGCCATATTGCATGTTGTTTAACATGTTGGATAATGGATTCAGGACTAGGCAGAACCAGAGAGGACTCAAGGAATCTCCTTGAAAAATTCCTCACCTAATGAATATTTGATTTATTTGTATGGAAACATTACTAACCCTGAGATGTAGTGTTGTTCTCCAGTGCTGCATAGTGTTTTGGAAAAATACAATGAGTGATGGATGTATTTTGTACATGTGTAGAATATGTAGCAGACAACTGTGTGGAACACTGTCGAATGCTTTTCTGTAATCTATATATGCCATGTGTATGTTTCTGTGTTGTTTGTGTGCTTGCCGTAGAATGACTGAATCTATTAGTAACTGTTCTTTGCATCCCCTGTGATTTCTACAGCAACCTTTTTGTTGTTCTGTAAGAATGTCGTGTTCTTCAACATGTTTGTATATTTTGTTTGTGATACAGGATGTCAATAATTTGTAGAGTGTTGGAAGACATGTAATTGGTCTGTATTGTGTGGGGTCTGTGATGTTGTTTTTAGGTTTCATGTAGGTGATGCCCTGAGTAAGAAAATTTGGCATGTCTTGTGGATTGATGATGATGTGTGTTAGATGTTTAGCTAGTTCCTGGTGCAGTGATGTAAACTTTTTGTACCAGAAATTGTGAATGTTGTCTACATCAGGTGTCTTCCAGTTCTGTGTTCTGTTAACAGTGTAGCGGATGTCGGGTACGTTTATTTCAGCACAGGACATAGTTGGTATGTTGTTCAAGTTTCTGTTCTCCTTCTTGATCCAGCCTGCATCAGCATTGTGTGTGTAACAACACTAGACAAAAGAGAGGACCAATAAGTTGTGAGTTCTTCTTCTGTTGGTGTGCCACTGTGCTATGTATCAGTGTTTGTTTTGGTACTAATTTGTCTGAAAAAGAGTTTTTCATTGTTTGTAAATAACTTATTCTGTTGTTTTTGTAGTGTACTTGTTTTGTATCATTTGAGTCTATGTGCTTTGGCTGCAAGTTTTTGTTTTAGGGAATCAATGTATTCTGTAATGTTTGTGTTGTGATGTTCATGTTTTGTGTGTGTTTTGATTTTCTTCAAAATATTTTTGAGTAGTTTTTTTTAATTTGGATGTTATGTTGTTTTTAGTGTATTGTGTCAGCCTGCCTAATGTCATTTATTTGTGTTTCTATTCTTCTCTGCCAGGCAGGCTTGTGATAGAATTGTGTTTTGTGTGTATCTGTCTGAGATTGTATTTTCAGTCAATGGTGTGTTACTACTGTGACTGCCCCAGCATAAATTAATGTATGAATGTCTGAGAGTGTAGAAATTGAATGAATGTAGTTTGGTAGTAAGTGAGTGTTTACATAATTTAGTGTTTTTCCTACTACCTTTGACATGTTGATTTTTGGTATTCATGGTCTTTGTGTAGGATCTGTGCCTGTATATTTAGTGAGTGTTTCCTGAAATATAAATGAGAGTGTATTAACTAAATCTATGTCTATGTTATCAGTGGTGGATAGGGAAGTGTCTGTAGTATCATTAATGGTAGTTGTTGTATGTGTGCTATTATCAATGCTTGTTGCTAGATTATCCTGACAGGTTATGTTATCTTCATTAATGTTAATTGTTTCTGTCTGTTGATGTATTTGATCAGCAATCTGTTGTTTGATAAGTTCAAGTGTTGTTTGTGGGATAAGGTTGTTGTGCATAATTGTTTTTTTTGATTAACAACCCTTTGTTTGGTGACAGTGAGGTGAGGATATTGTTGTGTGAATCTATGGTGTAGTTGTTGTCTGTACACTGTCATGTCTGTTTCGAGTTTTGTGATGGTGTAGTAAGTACAGATGATAAACTCATTCATTTCTATTGTCCATTTCATCCGATGGTGTTGTTTTCCAGCCTTTGTGGTCTGTGGATGCATTGCCACAAAAACACCAAGGCTACGTTGATTCCTCTTATTATTATTATACAGTATTTAGTGGGTTATACTCGGTTGATACCAGTGGCTGTGTAATATGCCGGACCAGAGTCAAGGCACAGCATATTATTATTAATAAAAACTTTTGTGCACATAATTTATTTTTATAGTTCTTCTTTATGTCAAATTTGTATTTTATTTGTCATTGTATTTCAATTTTTAGTGAGACTTGTTGTATGAAGGTAGATTATCATACTAAAAACATCACCGTTTTTTGAAATCAAATTAAATATTCATTTCCATTTAGATCTTTACAGACCCCTAGGAAAGGGATGTATAATTAATTATTACATAAATAAAATCAAAACATGTAGATAAGTAATTATTACTCTTTAATTAAATACAGTAACATGTTATAAACTTGACTAACTTGTAAAATATTAGAGTTATGAAACAAAGTTAGTATAAAAAAAATTAACAAACATTAATAAAAGTACAAGTATATCTTCCAAGTAACCATTCAGATTTATCCTTATTCCAAGATTAACTCTAGCCTCATAAAAATAAGTACATTCCAAAAGAAATCAACAAACAAGTTCTTCACTTTCTTGACAACACTTAAAATTGTATTTGGCACCATCTGTTATTTTATTTTTAAAATATTTTATCTAATTAATTAATATAAAATGGCATAAACTTAATTTTGAGGGCAGAAATAATTTTATAAAAAATTGTAAATACTAATAATGAGTAAAATCTTCATTAAGTCCAGCCCTACTCAAGATATGACGCATATCCTCCCTTTATCTCTCACTCCCTCGAAACACCAAAATTTAATAGCATCAATCTTCTAATACTCAATCAATTCCTGAAAATTTTTAGAAATTTTTAACAAAAGACAGAAGTTATTAAGTTTCAAAGTGGGTAAACAAAACCCCAAAGTTTTTGCATTTCTAATGTTTCAACGTCCTAAGTCCAAAAATGTAAATATCTTGGGGAGTCATTTTTTGACCACTTTCCCTCTGTTATATATAACAACCGGGAATGTAATAATGAGGCAAAGTATCAGATCCTGATTTACAAAAAGAACAAACTTGTTGATTAGCCTATATTCTTTATACAGACTAGATTCCAATCTAAAAGTATATTCATTGAGTCTCAGTTATATGATTACCTTTATAAGTTGAAAAAAATTGCTATTATATATCCAAAATAGCTGATCTGACATGAAAAATCCTTAATACCACACATGTAATTTATCATTTTTAATATGTTCTTCTTTCCATAATATATATCTTACATACTTTTCTAGCAATTAGCTTTAATTAAAACAAATGTTTTTGGTCTGATTGATAAGCCTTCATTAGATTTCTGCAGAAGACTTTTCTTCCAACTTTTCAATTCTTAGTTTCAATGAATGTTGTTTTTCATAATATCCAGTCTGAAGCCATAAACTGATAGCAGCCATCAAAATTCATTAATATGTAATTCTATTTTCTCTAATTTCTCTTCCAGTTTTTCTAATATCAACTCCATACTTTCAAAAGAAAATTCTAATGTTGATTCAATGTCAAATTACAAAGAAGACTTCATGTTAGCTTGAGGAGTAAAATAAGTGGCTATTTGTTGAATTTTTAGTTCTGGTTTGCTCAGTGATCTTTTCCTAAATGATGGAGTAACCTAATTTAAATCCATATCTTCAACTGCATTTCTATAGGGTAGAGTGGTTATGTTTCCTTTTAAATATCAAAATTAAATCCTTACTAAAAGAAGTTAGAATAACAGAAAATGAATCACAACAAAAATACTTTACAGTTCAGAAATACTGAAAAAATAAAAATGAATATTTCTTATTTGAGAGGAAAATGCTGCCAGTTAGGACTGTAATCAAGCAGCTTTCCCTTTTATAATAAAATAAAGAATTTTGTATTTTTTATTTTATTACTCTACAGACTATAAATAAAACTAAACACATATTTAACAAAAAAATTGCTCTTTGATAAAAGTAATAAGAATTTTTGAAACATTTACAAGGTGGTAACAGAAAGTTCAGGCATTACTGTATCATTGAATGGAAGTGCATACTTGTCAAGGTCATTACTTTTAAATCTGCTGATTTATTATGCCAAATGGCTTCGTAGTGTAAACATGCACTCAATCATTATGTACAGTTTTGTAAAGTAGTGCAAAGACCACTCTATGATCAATAAGATGTCTGATAAATTTGCAGTCAAGTTCAGTTTAAGATGACAAATGTTCTGGTGGTCAACCACCAAGAAAACAGAACATCAAAAAAATTTGCCAACTGATTCCACAGAACTCTGTGGAATGGTTATAATCAGTTATAAAACTTGCCAAGAAATTCATACAGATAATCTGAACATGTATCACATTGCTGCGAAGTTTATGCCCCCACCTCCCGACAAGTGAACAAAAGCAACAATATCTCGACATGTGCATTGAGCTTCATCAAATGGACAACTTTCCTATCAAGGGTTATTACAGCTGATGAAATGTGGGTTTATGGCTATGATCCCAAAACAAAACAATAATAGTCATTGCAATAGAAGAGTCCACAGTCACCACAGTCAAAAAGGTGCAGCAGGTCAGAAGCTCAACAAAATGCATGCTCATGGTTTTTTCTGACATCAGGGCATTTTTCACCAAGAATTTGTTCCTCCCAGTATGACAGTCAATTCTGACTTTTACTGAAACGTTTTGAAGCACTTAACAGAAAATAACCACAGTTCTGGTCTTTTTCATTGCACATTTTCACTGTGGTACAACTGCAATTGGCTGTTGCATCACAACAATGCACCCCCTCAACTCTGAAGACCATGCAGTTTTTGGCAAAAACAGGATGATGGTTGTTCCACGCACTTCCTACTTGCCTGATTTAGCCACATGTGACTTTGCCTTGTTCTCAAAAATGAAATTGAAGTTGAAAGGGCACCAGCTTTGAGACCATTGACAAAATTGCAGGTAGTATTGGATAGCTTATAGGAAGAAGACTTCCACAATGTTTTTCAGTCATGGAAGAAGCACTGTATACAGTCCAAGGGGACAATTTTTGAAAGAGATGATAAGTAAATTCTAATAACGTTATTCTGTAAATTCTTGTAGGTCTAGTCTGGAAACTTTCTTATACCACCTTGTACTATAAGCATAAACAAAATATACTTTCAAAAATCAGATAAGGAAAATAAAAGTCATATCTGCAGAACAAATTACCCATCAAAATGTATTTTTGCAATGAATAGTTTAAACTAGCATAAACATATTTCATCACAATATTAAAAATCAGTTTAATTAATACATCTTTTACAGCATAAATATTACCATTGTTAAAGGTGCATTAATTAAGCAGAGTAATCAAAATAGCTAGATCATCCTTATTAATATTGAAAATCTTTTAATATTAAATTCAAGAAATTCAATAAGGAAGAATTCTCTAATACTGTATAAAAATGTTCATTAGTGAAATTTGAAGTTTTATTACATCGTGCCTTACCTTTCAAACTTGATATCTTTCATAGAACAAAAATGACAAGAATAGATGAAATAGAAATTTTGTGTATAAAACAATCTTCATAGAATGGTATTTCATTTATTGTATTCTCTTGAAGAAAATACAATAAAATTCACCAACTGTAATCATGTATTTTGTTATCAGTCACTGAATGTTATCAGAATTAGCATGTCCCAAAACATGCAATAATAATAATCTCTAGTGTATAATTTTTTATTGTTTTAACATGACTTTTTAATTTAAGTCAATAAAATCAGTATTTCCATTAATTGTAGTCATACTTACTTACAACTTCACTTAATATTAACATTTAATTATTCATGATTGTAGGAAAGTCCCAAAGTGATCACAAATACACAATAAGCAGATTCTATTATATACACTGTTGCAAAAACATTGATTCATCTTAAAGCCAGCATGCAGTAGTAATCAAATTCTGCATATAAAATGATATTGAAAAAAAATAATAAACTCATTACATCATCACAGCAAGAATATATCATCAAAGAATAGTTTAATAATAAACAAAGCTTTTAGCACATGACTATAAATTAGATAGAGTTAGCTAACCTAATAAATAGGGTTTAACAATTTGGAGGGCTTATCACACCAAGGCCGACAGAAAGAAGGACCAGAACTTTTACAAAAAAATTAGTCTTTAATAATCACATTTCAAATTTAGGTAAGTATGCATTTCGCGTACAAGGACCCCTCATCAGCTTACAAACACATTGTAACAACATAACAATTACAACACCAATAGCCAGCTAATACACAGGAATAACCAACATATACAGTGCACTGTATTTACAATGTATCCATACCCATACAATAAAACTATCCTCAATGTATCCATACCCATACAATAAAACTAAAAATATCGAGCACAAATTTTAATGTATTGGCTAGCTATTGGTGTTGTAATTGTTATGTTGTTACCATGTGTTTGTAAGCTGATGAGGGGGTCCTTATACCCAAAATGCATACTTACCTAAATTTGAAATGTGATTATTAAAGACTAATTTTTTTGTAAAAGTTCTGGTCCTTCTTTCTGTTGGCCTTGGTGTGATAAGCCCTCCAAACTGTTAAACCCTATTTATTAGGTTATCTAACTCTATCTAAAGAATAGTTTAATCACAAATGTTACAAATCATAAATTGACAAACTCAGTCTATAAATTAATGTAAACTTATCAATGAGAGAGATGGATTTATAATTTACTGATACACATTTAAGATGTAACTGTTCTTCAATGATATATCCTTGTGTTGTGATGTAATGAATTTTTTATTTTTTCACTACCATTCTATATACAGAATTTGATTACAATTGCATACTGGTGTCACATCTCAAAGTATCCAGAGTGAAACTTTCAGGTAACTCAATATGTCCATTCACTTTGAAGTAGCACACTGAACACCTTCTATGTCCAAAATTATCTCAAACTATCTGGAAAAAAATAAATAAACAATAAATGTTTAAAGATTTCTTTAAACATTTATTGTTTGTATTGAAACAATATGTTCTTAATATCATATTTTGAATAATTTGATTTTCCTATTCAAGTTTTTTTTTACATTTTTGATACATTTATTTGATTCATAAATATTAGTTTGGAAACTGATCTAGACAAAATTAGTGCTGCAGTGGTATTTGGTGCTATGGCAAGAACAGAAATACATATGTATGGATGCTATTTAAACCACACCACAGTAATACACTGCAGATAAAGTAATTTTCTTTGTTGACAAAAACCATCATTTTGAACCTTTGTGTAAATGGTAAAAGTTAAATTTCTCAGAATAAACAAAAATAAAGACAA
Source organism: Centruroides sculpturatus (assembly GCF_000671375.1). Lineage (NCBI taxonomy): Eukaryota > Metazoa > Arthropoda > Arachnida > Scorpiones > Buthidae > Centruroides > Centruroides sculpturatus. The sequence continues at coordinate 517,666 of NW_019384644.1, read as the reverse complement.
TAAGACAAAATTTAAAATGATTATATTCTGTATATACGATATCCATTATCAAACATTTTTGTTTATGATTTTACTCGAGATAAATACATGTATATTGGCATCTCTCTGGCATTGATAAATTTGGTCACCAGCTGCAGATGAGCGGTTTATTTTTCAAAGTAATCAAATTTTACACAAAAATATACAAACTTTGAACCATATCATATCAAAATGCCATTAAGCATTTAAATAAAGCAATTAACATCAGATTAACTATTAATAGAAGTATCTGAACAGAAAAATCTGCAGTATTAACAAAGATATCTGAAACTATCTATATAGACAGTTTGAGATACCTCAAAGTGTCTATCCAGGCAGTTTGGAATTGTGGGCACATTGAGATGTGACACTGGCTATGTGATTTTTTGACAACAGAGTATATTTGTATTAATTTAATCTTGTCAACAACACTTTATATTTATTGAGTACAAATCTTGTTTATTAAAATATTTTAGAGCTCATACAACATTTAAATAATTTAATATGTATTGTAAATAATAAAAAATTAAACATACAATTTTTGCAATTTTCATTAAATAAAACTGGATGATGAAAGAATTTTGCTAAATTTCAATGAGTAAAAATACTATTTTCAGATTATGAACTAACAGTACGCAAGTTTACATTAGAAATTATATGTATCCAAATAAAGTTTTAGCAGAATTCAGTAGTTCCGAAAGTGTCTTCCTTAAAGACATTTATTTTATCACTTAGCAATATTTTAAAATATTATTTAAAGCTTATTTACAGCTTTAAATAAATGTGATAAATTTGTATATTACATATTAATTAAAAAGATATTTTAATGACCTTTAAAAAAAGAATCCTTTATAAATTTAATCAAAATAACTAAGTTTTATTAATTCTGTTATTTTAACAAAACTTTCTAAATTAACGAAATCAAATTCCGTCAAAAAAAATAACATAATAAGCATCAGATGCTCATTATTATTGTAATTTATTAAGCTAACAGAGCTGAAAATAGGGGTCTACCAAAAATATATATTTTATCAAAGGACCTACGACTTTTCAAAGTTTCAAAATCATTAGTATGATTTGTTAATAGCATTTAAATAGTTCTATTTAATCATTTATAGTAATTTTAAATTGAAACAGTTAAAAACTATAACTTACATATACAGTATAAATATGCTTGAGATTTACAATGTTAAAAAACGAATTTCTTTCTTTGAAATATCTTGCCAATTACTAAGAATCGAAAATTATCTGATTTCACTTTCGATCTTTAGTAATTCGCTTGATAAAGATGATACGATCACTGGCGAAAAACCCAAAATATGCTTTCATTCAATTTGCGATTACGATTTCTCGCATATAATTCATTGTTCGTAATTTATTTAAAATACAAAAGATCAATAACTTTTGTAAAATATATGTACCGATTTCATTTCAGAATTGTGCTATCATCTACAAACGTTCCAAAAAGTTTCAATGAGTTATAAAAGCTATTGAAAAATTCAAATAAAAATTAAGCAATTTTTCATATACGGTATATGATATTTAGCTTAAAATCTTCCCGAACCTTTTTCCGTCACGAAAAAAATAAAATAAAATAGAAACGGCGGTACCGAGAATCGATGAATCGTCAGAAAATTTTTGAACAAATGGACGAAGCATGTGGGGCGAGCGAGCGAAGTCAGCGGGGACAAAGCCCAACTAACAAAAAATGAATGCTAAGGAAATTAATAGTTGTTTTCAATATATTTAGTCTAATAATTACAATCAAGTATTCTTTTATAGTCATGAGATATCCAAATTCGAATCTGATCAGAACTCATTGCTCAAGTCGGAACGTAGTTTCTTTTCTCGTTCTCTACTTCACAACTGATCAAGTTAGCCTATAACAGGCAATATTCAAACTAGGATTACAATATACTTGTGCTTCGTGTCAAAAATTATATAATTTCTATAAATATCAAAAATATTTGTTATATAACGAAATAGAAGTTAATATTTCAATAAAAATTGTTGGAAAATATGATTTCTAAAAATGACTCCCATTAAAGTAAGGTTATTAGTTTTGTTTCTTTTTCATTTTCTAAAATTGTTACATTCATGTACTATTAAATGCAAGCTTTTTAGTCTATATATATAAATAAATCATAGCCTACAGGAATTTATATATGCCATCTTTATATAACTGCATATGAATTATATAGACTACTGTATATATGTAATTCACATACAGTTATATAACAGTTATATAATGTTACGTAAATCAATATTTTTAAATATCATTTTTTTCCTTTTTTATCGGAAAATTTTAAAAACGATTCTCAAGAAAATTTTCATAATCAAATAATAAATAGAAACAAGATTATAAACATGCCAGTGATTTTCTAATTTAAATAAGTAGATTAATTTTTATCTTTAAAGTGGTTCATTCAAAATTCTAATTTCGTACACTAATTTCTTCATCTTACTCATTTATAAAATTATGCTCTTGACCAAGGATCTTTGCTATCATGTAATAAAATAAATATAAGTTTATCAGTACAATACTTTAAATATGTTAATTTCTTAAACGTGATTCAATAGCGTTAAAGTTTGAAAAATAAAATGAAGGAAACGAAGATTAAAGAGAAAACGAGCAATTGTTTATTGTGACGATGTCACAATGCCGGGCTAAAACTTTTAATCGTGTTTTAATTAATTTTATTTAAAATATATGCTCTCCATCCTAAATTATTAATGGCTGCCCCTGTACTGTACATCATATTTTCCTTTAACAATACAGACGTGCCGGTTATCTATCTCATCTTTCAGAGAAAATTTTTTGAAATAACATGACTTCTGGTTTTCATCTGAAGTTCAAATATACGAGGCCTCCTTCCCTTAGGTTTCCATATCTGATCTCCATATCTCGTTTTTCATCTATCTAACTCTCTTCTCGAGATTAAGGAAAGACGGACGAATGGATGACAGTGGGATTTATAGGTCTACAATTTTTTTTCAAACTGAGCCCAATTATTTCCGATTTTTATTTCATTAAATCGAATTAAAATCAATGAACTGTTAACACCTGTTCAAATCAAATGACTTCAATAGACTATTAAAAAATAAGAAAAAAAGCATTTTTTATGTCTGAATACTGAAAGTGTAAAGTATTTTATACTGAAAATAAATATTTTATAACCACTGAATCTACACAAAGTTTTTTTTATAGAATATTATCAATTTTCTATGTAAAATCTAAAAATAGTAACTAAACGAATATATGCATAATAGAAAAAATTTCTTAAATTAATAAGTACTCTTTTATTTTGGAAGAAATGTTGTTTTTTGATCAGCTTTATAATAAAGTGATCCCTATTAAAATGAATTTATGTAAGAACGAATTGAGATAAAATGCTTCCTTATCTGAAATCTAGAAACAGAAAATGAGATTTGTCAAATATGGAAAATATCAAAAGATTCTTTATAATTTCAAACTTTTAAGTATTTAAACACATGAAATGTTTTTATAATAATATAAGCATTGATTTCATTATACAAGTAAAATGTGAGGGCTCCGGACTGGGTCCGAATCCATAACCTAAATTTTATTAAACAATTTTTGAATAGAAGGCTCCTGGAATCTAGTTTAATGAACTTTTCCTGAGGAGCATCCGATGCGCGCCATCTTCTCTCCCTGAATTTTCCAATAGATAGGCCATCGGCTAAATCGTTCACTGTGTCTGCTCTGTGCATGTTTTGTACAGTCGAACATCGTTAATCATAAAACACTCCTCCGTCGACTCAACTTTAGGCTGAATTCGACTTAGATCTTTTCACCTGCCTTGCACGAGATAACTGCTGGACATTGCCACCCTGGGGCAATCGGGGATTCGTAAATTGTAGCAATTTTTGACAATGGGACTGTTTCTCACAAGGATCTGAACTTGCAAACTGTATCCTAAGCTTTCCCGAATAAGACCACAAGAGAGAATTTTGTAAGCTTCCTTTTATTATTTTAATAAAGGGTTTGCATACTCAATTTGGAACTCCACAAAATAAATTGCGTCACTTGGTAACTCAACCTGTCAATCTCTTTCCCCAAAGAGATTGGATAAATGATTCGATCTTTGTGTTGATATTGGGGTGCGATTCCCGATCGCGTAAACTTCACAAAATATACGAGTTTATTTATTATTAGGCAATCAATTTGAATTCTGCATATTCTGTGTAGTAACTTAGTTTCAACAGTGGTTATCTCTATTCAAATTTTTTTCAGAGAAGTAAATGACATATAATTTATTATATAATAAACTTAATTTCATAAGATTTAAAATTAGTTGAATATTTGATAAAGACCTATTTTAAAGAATAAAATAAAATTAAAAAATGATGTAAAACTTTATCACAAATTCAAATGATACAAGTACTATTCAAAATTAAGTTATCATCTTAAAGATAATTTTTTTCAATAAAAAATTTATTCAATAAAGAGTTAAATGCTATTTGTATCTTTAACATTTTGCAAAATTTTTGGTATATTTACTGGTACTAACAAGAAATTTAACAATTTTTCTTGTGATAAAGTTCTTATCATTTAAAAAAAGCAGCTCCAAAATCTTATAATCCACTTAGAGATATGATACAATCCAATTTTTCGCACAAATATTCAATGGGACTTAAAGCGAAATTTTGAGAAAGCCGCCTGAGTGCTTCTATTAATTCATTCTTTAAATATTCGTGGACTTTATTGAAGACATTATGTTATTGGAAAATAAAAAAACGTTCCGAATAACTATTTACAGAAAATTATCAGTTAAATTGTCGATATTGTTCTGTTTACACATTTTCTCACTCATTTCAATTAATACTGTATTCTTATACAAATCTTTAAAAAAAAACACCACATGTATATCGGCACATGTATTATTTTGTCATTCATTATGCCTGGTTCAAAATTATTCTCGTTTCTCGTCCAGTCTTTCCCTTTCTTATGTTGGCCTATTTATTTCATATTTTGATATATCAATCAAATTTTTTCTATTCCACAATGAATTAAGATGTCCAATATATATATTTTTTAGCAAATTATAATCTTTTCTTTCTTATTCTTAGTAAACTTATGGTAGTATTAGAAAAAACGTAATAAATTTTTATTTCTAGATTTCTCAGTAATGTTTAACTTACGATTGTCTAGTTTCAGTTTCTGTTTCATAGTAACAATTTGCATACCAATTCTCTTGTTTGTTATCTTTTCTTATTTTCTTTGTCCAATTTGCAAATTTGACATATTTCATTATAACTATAACGGCGCACTTAGTTTCATAATTCGATTTTGTTTTTTCATTTTTTACTCTATCTTGAGAGAACTAAAAGGATCTTTATTCCACACAAATCGTGGGTTCAGCCAGGCCCACAATAAGGACGCCCGGGTGATAAGAGCCCAATACATCTGAGATTTACAGCCCATGAAAGTTTCTCGGGATTGTTCGCATGAATTCGATTCCGGGTTCCCCAGAATGGTAGTTGACACCTTAACCTCTTCGCCATCCTGTCATCCCATTTTCTATTATTCATGGCTGTCAACTATCCCCTTTCAGAGGGACAGTCTCGCAAATATCATAATTTGCCCCATAAACAGAAATTTTAGAGTTTTCTTCGAATAACATTTTGGTAACAATGTTTCGTTGCTTTAGTTTAATGAATAGAAATAATTTTAGGAACTCAGATTTGAACAGTTCTTTGCTATTTGGCATATTGGTACTGATAATTATGTAAATTGAATATGATTCATCAATTAGAATATTCGTTTAAAATTTTTAAATTTGAAATTAACATAATATATTTTGATAAAGCATTTATTAAAATGTAACGCTGTTAAATTTAGTAATTACTTAACTATTCGTTTAATTTAAAAATGTAATTAAATAAAACACTTTTCACGTGTTTCTTTTCATATGTCTAGTGTTGGAATTTAATGATACATTTATAAATCCAACAAGGAATAAAATTTAAAAAAAGACAAAAGAATTAATAAAACAATAATATTGAGATGAGATGCGTCTATGCTTTTTAATTTAAATTGTTTTGGATGTACAAATTCGTTTTATTTCTGTCATCTCTACGCATAATTTTGATCATTTTTAAGGCTAAATTGATAAAAGAAAAATACTCAATATATTTTATTATTAAAATACATTCGTGAATACCTGTTTGTGAAACTTTAATTGTATTTTTCACGGTTGAACAATAATATCGAAAATAATCCTGAATGTCTTACTGTAAAAATTATAGGGCAAATTACATATACAAACTTCTATGAAGCAAGTACTTTATATGTCAGGGATGGCCAACACGTAGACCGCGGTCGACCGGTCGACCGCAAAGGTTTTGAAAGTAGCCCGCGAAGCTAAAGTTGAACAATTTGCTTTCACTTAAATTAATGTTTAAAAATCTTAATTCGATAATTTATTCTTACAATAATAGACTGTTTGTGCAACGTACCAATACTGTTTGTATTTCTCCCGATGAACAATGCAAATGAATGTTAACGCATGTGCATATAAAAATCCTGAAATTGTTTGTCCATATTCATAGTCGCCCGCAGACTATATATGTAGAAATATTAGATTTGCAATATATCAAGTACAGTCTATAAATAACTTTTAATTGTGAAAAATTAATTCGTGTGCATAGATATCATAAAATATTGGTAGCTGCAATACAGGCAGGCAACGATATGGTTTCTCACAATTAAAAATAATATGACATGAATAAAAGTTTTTGTAGATTCTACTTTATATTAAATTATTTTTTGTGAATTGATGTATTTATTATAATGTTTTGAATGCAATGTAAGACATATTTCATCAATACAATTTTTAAGCAGTTGCCACAATATTCACTTAATATTTTACAATATAAGTAATGCAATATCAACGATTCACATGAATAAATTAGAACATACTAAAATATTTTATAGCAATGAACTGTTAGAAAGTATATACACTGCTGGCCATTAAAATTGCTATACCATGCAACAAAGGCAAAATTTGCATTAAAAGTACATGCTGGATGCTCTGTGCCTCAAGATTACCTGTCAATTTGATCATGTCTTCCTCTCATTATATTGTATGTGTAAAATAAATATGATTCTGCTCTTTGCTTTCCTTCCTGATGTAGCAATTTGAATGGCCAGCAGTGTACATATTAGCAGGTATGTGCTGCGCTGCATGGTACAAAAAATAAGTACAACAAACATTAAATGAAAACCATAATAAGAGTTTGGTTATTTTAGCCTACCAATGTCGTGTTTATCACGAAGTATTAAATAAATTATAATACGAAAAGAAAATATGACAAAATTGAATAAAAACGACAAAAATCGTCTTTGAAGGAAAAAAATAAATCTACCTTATTTGAATTCATATAACAAAAATAAAAATAAACGAACAATCAGATTTCAAGGCAAACGGACCAAGGATTCACGCTCGGCACCCTGGAAAACCTCCGAATGCATGTTTTGTGCTTGATAAGTATGCAATACTCAGACGGTACGGAATAGAGAATTTCATTGGTCAGTTAGACAGGAATTGATGTATTCCAACAAAAAATATTCGTTGACTTCGGCCTACACGAAAAGATAATTCGACATCCAAATTTTTTTCTAATGTTAACTCTAACGTACCATTCACATTCGAATAGGAAATGGTAATCGGACAACCAAAATCAAATTTCGCGAAAACTGGACTTTGAAAACCCCTAAAAAGTATATTTTGTGCTCTCTGTTATTATCTAATTTATTATTTCTTAATAATGGCGATATATAGTTTATTTGTGATAAAAAAAAGCGGTGTAATAACATTAAAATTCCATCAAGAACAATAGTCCATAATTAACTGTAACATACTGTAACGTATAATATACTGTATACTTGTACAATTTATGTACAATAACTATAAATCAATTTATAATAATTTATATACTGATTAAAATAAAATGAAATGAAAAATCAAAAGAACCTTACTTTTTTCTCCTTGGAAACAAAGCAAACAAAAAAGGGTAGGTTAAATTAAAGTGTGTAAGTATTAAACAATTGTAAATTTAAAGCAAGCTATTTTTGTTTCGTCATAATTTTAAGAATCTGACAACATTTTTTGTTTCCAAACATGGTCTAGGCTTATTCAGATATAAGTATCAATATACGAGTACGAACACGTTTTGATTGGATTGAGTATGCTATTCAAACCAATTAAGACCACTTACTACTTCCTACTCTGTACTTGAAACAATCAAGTTAGGATTGTTGAAATTTATAAGTATTAGTTTAGTGATTTGTATTCTATTGAACGTTATAATATTGGTTGTTTTTTTATTAATTAATTAACCTGATTATTTTTAATGTTATTTTACACGCACTCTTTCATAAAACCTTAAATTAGGTATTAAAATTTGGGAATTAATTAGTAGCAAATTACAAATGAATAAACGCGTTCGAAATTCAATTAATTTATTAAAAGAATAGTCTAATACTTAGAGATGATCTATACTTATTCAAAATATAAGTTTGTAAGATAGTTTAAAAAATGATATAAGTTAAAGCATAATTATTTATCTTTGAAAAGTAAGTATAAAATTTAGAAACATTTTTCGTTTGGAACCTTCTATAATGATATACAAGTACTATACAGTACATGTACAGTATGTTAAATTTCTATTTCTTGATTGATTCTTAAGAAAAATGAATAAGTAATTCGTTTACACATACAATATAATGCTCCAGTACGTGATAGTGACCCAGTAGCTGATAACTTCTGTATAATTATCTTATTTTATAAGAAATATGGCGGGTAACATTAAACGTCGTTTGATAATACAAATATTTGAAATTTGGCTGTTTACAATTATGAAGTGTAACATATGCAACGGCATATTACATTTCTTACGAGGTAAAGTAACTTGTACTTTCGTGCTGCTTCTGGAATAAATAAATATATATTTAACATATAAATACTTCAAAAATACTATTTTAAACATTATTTATTCATCACATGGCAGTTATATTACTTATTATTTTATTTCGGGCAATGGAACCATTAGTTTATCGTTTTCCTGGTACTTGACACAAAATTGTCAGATGCTGATATATCGTAGTAGATTTTACAATTCTTGTGCAAATCAAATGTGTTCCAATACGTTATTCAAAAATATAGAAATAGCCTTTAGTTTTTAATAATTCAAATTTATATACCATAATAACTGAAGGACTCTGTACTTAAATTTGAACGTTAAAAAAATTATTAATGCTATCATATATCAGGTTCGAATAGCAGAATTTGTTAATATCAATATCTAATTATTTCTATAAGAATTTCCTTAACGATGTAGGCTATATATTGATATATTGGATATGTTAATTTACTTATATTTTAATACTGTATATAGGATATAGTAGTGGCTGACACTTAAGTTTGCTCAGTGTATCTCATTACATTGATTTTCTTCTGAAGTGTAAAAACCGAAAATGGCCACAAAATCCTGATTGACTGTGATACGACAAAAAGGCAAATTACATAAATAATTGATCCGTCACAAGCGATTAATAACCCCGATATTTTAAAATTACCTGAAATGCTCACTATTTAATGTTGTATTTAATTAAAGTGACGAAGTAGGACTACTAGAAGTATCTTTTATAAAATATTTCAGTTTTCGCTTTTTTGAGTTTTCTGTTGTTGAATTTTTCTATAAAACTGAAATTTCAATAAAGTTCTATTAGTACAATATTACTTTCACTTCACTGCCAGATATTGATACTTTCACTATCCGATACTGATACACCCATCTTAAGGACTGGTACAAAATGCAATTTATCAACAAAATACATAAATTTAATAACGTGTCCGATTTTCTGAGGAAATTTGCATTTGTAATGCTACAAAACACCATAGGTAAATAATATTTTTTAATAAAACAGTAATTTTCCACCAAATAAATTTCATAAATCTTTAAATAGCTGCAACATAGCCTTAAAGCATCAGCCACTGGTGTACAGTATTTACTATATCCTTCATTATATCTTTAATTATTCTATTTATTTTACAGCATCTTTGCTACAGTCTTTGTTAAGTCCATTTGAATCCTGTAGAGAATGAATAAGAATATAATTCTAACAATATATATTGACTTAAAAAACATATAGGCTATATATTAAATAATATATATCGTTCAAAAGATATGAGAGACAACTTTATATAATTTGAAACTTTTAATATATTGAATAAATAAATTTTTATTCATTAGATACAATTTCAACGAAGACAAAATATTTTGTCGATTTTGTGAAATATTTTACGTGGCAAGTATTCAATTATTTATTTATTTTATGAAAAGCATCTTATATTTCAAACAACTTTTTTTGATAAATTTTATTATGATAATGTAAATTATAACAGTATATCAGAATGTATTTTTTAAACTAATAGTAAATTAGACTTAATTTCATCATAAAAATTGTTAAAGTGGCACGAATTATTGAATATTTGATATTATTATTTTAAAGTATTTAAATATTAAATCGCATTAAAATAAAAATACAATTCAAGCTTTATGTATTGAATAATATTACAGAATAATAATTTTAAAAAGCAAAATTTTTTGTTTGCTCAATTAATTAATTGTGTTTTCTGCAGAATATAATAATTGAATTTTTATTTTTCATTAAAACTTTAAGAGAGGGAAACAGTTATATATAAATTTTAAAAAACTGCAACAAAAATTTATATTATTTTATAAGCTAGTTTCAGAAGCTTTAACCACGAGTATAAATGTTAAGTCTTTATATAAAGCAATATTTTACATTACTTGAAGATCTTAAGCATAAATCAAATATATAAATTGAACTTCTATGTATCTAATTGTTCTATTTACGTTATAGGTTACAGTAAATCAAGGAGTAAAAGTAATTTGTTTTTTAAAGTTAGTTTAAAAACAGTAAATTAAAAGTGAATTTAAAAAATTCAAACTATATGCGTTAAAAATTAAGCTTTATTAGAATAAACATGATACTTTAATAAATCTCAGGTATGTATTTCGCTGAAATTACATCAATTTGAAATGTTTTAATAACAGCATGAAAAATACAAAATATTCTAATTTCAAATAGAGTTAATAAAGTACTACTGTATATGAAATAAGACAATTGTTCAACAAAATATTCTCTGATAAACTAGTGTAACTTATTTTTCTTAGTATTTTTGTTGGCATTTGGTACTTGAAACTGCGTTATAGTTCTTGGGGACTCATTCTCTAACATATGATCTATGAAATATTTTAAATTGCATAACTCTACTTTAATAATTCTTCTTTCTATTAATAACCTAAATCAATGAAAATAACAGCGACATTTGACATATTTCGTATGCGTGTTTAATGTTATGCTAGCATTATTTTAAATTTTCTGTCAGAAAAAGTTTTTTCTAAGAAACAGTAAAAGAATTTCTAAAAATAATAACAAAGAAAAAAGTATATTTTCTAAATTCTAATTTCCATCTTTCTACATTCTTTCAGTAGAAATTTTTTTCTGAGTATCATTATAATTATTTTCGAAACATATGAAATGAAACCTGTAATTTTTTCGAGAAATAGAATATTTTTGATACGTTCTAGTAACTTGCATTTAATTATATTAAAAATATACAATATTTCATTATTATATTATTAGATAAGTATCCATTCAGTTTTTCATGTAAAAATAAACAATTTATGATATTACATTAATATTCGATAATAATTAACAGGAAATAAAAAAACCTTAACTTCTGCTTCTTAAATAAACTTATTTAAGTCATATACAGGGTATAAATAATTTAAGCATTAATTATTCGCTTAGAGAATTAGTCACAATATTATAGATGCTATAGAAATTTTTTAAAAAATATTGAGGCGGTGATGCACACCATATATAAGAACAAATCTTAAAATTCAAAATATTTAATGATATTTTTAAAGCTGAATGAAAGACAACCCAATTCACTGATGCCTACGAAAATTACAGTCAAACTTTGAAAATTCAAAACTAATAAAAACAAATATTTTAATAAGTTTATATTTGTTTTAATACATTTACGACAGATAGAAAATAATTTAAAAAAATCCAGCAACGTGTTGCGTAACCTTCGCGGCTGTTATGAATTTTTATTTAAAAAATAACTTTTATATTATTAAGCGAAATAAATAAAATGTGTGGCGCCATCTATTAACATAAAACTGAAAATTTCTAAAACTTTTCTATATTTTTAATTACTATAAAATGACAAAGGACTTAATTTTGAGGATAGGGATGAGTTTTATGAAAGAGTATAAATGTTAGTAACGAATAAAATCTTCATTAAGTCCTACCCCTCTCGAGATACGACACACGACGTCTCTCTATTTCCCCACTCCCTAGACCAGGTGTGGCCAAACTTTTATTCCTTAGGGGCTACTTTTTTGGTAAAATATAGTCTGCAGGCGACTATAAATATGGGCAAACAATTTTAGGATTTTTATATGCGCATGCGTTAACATTCATTTGCATTGTTCATCGGGATAAATACAAACAGTATGGGTACGTTGCACAGACAGTCTATTATTGTAAGAATAAATGATCGAATTAAGATTTTTAAACATTAATTTAAGTGAAAGCAAATTGTTCAACTTTAGCTTCGCGGGCTACTTTCAAAACCTTTGCGGTCGATCGGTCGACCGCGGTCTACGTGTTGGCCATCCCCCCTCGAAACGACAAGGCTTTAGGCGCGCGCCTAGCTCACCTATTGGATAATCCGCTACTGTTGGTAGTGGATTTGCGCCTCACTAACAGGAGTNTATCGAATTAAGATTTTTAAACATTAATTTAAGTGAAAGCAAATTGTTCAAGTTTAGCTTCGCCGGCTACTTTCAAAACCTTTGCGGTCGACCGGTCGACTGCGGTCTACATGTTGGCCATCCCTACCCTAGACCTTTCACCACCAAAATTTAATAGCATTAATGCCCCTCAATGGAAATTTGTAAACAACTCGGAAGGTCAATTTTGACACGATTCCATTACTTTTCCTTGTTATGTATACATAACAGCCAGGGAAGTAAAATGCTATCTGTTGTAAATATCATTATCAATTTTATAATGATAATATTTACAACAGATAGCATTTTTAAATATCATTATCAATTTTATAATGGTATTTAAATCATTAATTATTATTAACGATACAGGTTATATACGTGTAGACTATAGATATACATATTACCTTAATAATTACAAAATTAGAATATTACAGTTAGTAATATATGACGAAATTTATATATTTATAAACTTCGTAAAATGTACACGTATACATTAGAATTTTCCTGATTTATTATATAGTATATTACGAAATTGAACATAATAATGATGATTTGGGCTAATTTTAACGTTTCGGATGAAATACGAAATATCTTCAAATGTATGTAGGAGCATGATTCTTGGATGTTTAAATCTACGTTATTTTTTAATTAATAACTATCATTAAAATCACTTTATTTGGTTGATGCCATAGATTTTAATGTCATAATTTCAAAAGAGCAATAAATGTAGAAAACAAAGCAAACTGATTATTACCAAAAAGTGAAATTTACTTCAAGCTTCCTGTGCTTTAAACCTACCAACCAAAAAGTCTTTCTTAAGACATTATATATTTTTTAAAAATCTAAAATTTGATATTGCAAATCTTATTTTCATTTTATTTTGAATGATTAGTGGTAATATGAACAGAACCATTCTTTAAAACTTTTGTTGCGTGTATGGATATCATTTGAATAACACATATAAACGGTACCAGACTGTATATAAAGAAGCCTACGATTCTGTTTGTTACTTCTGCTATATATTGAAATGTGGTTACTACACACGATATAACACTGTTGTATTTAATGATATTGCCAACATATTATTTTGGACATTTTTTTTTCTATTTTCGATAAACAACGTAAAATAAATAATTGTAAAATATCAGCAGATAAGTTAAATTTTTCTTGCGTTTTATTTTAATAGATAAAATTTTAAATAGTTGTGAAATTCGACGATTAAGTAGGTTAATATTTTGTATCTGAAATTTAAGCTGATGGATGCAGAGTTCTAGACAATTCTAACAGTTATAGAATACAGACAGAATGTAACATTTTCCAACTCAAAAACGCTATAAAATATCATTTTTCAATAACTTTTACACTGAAAACAATTAAATTTTAATTATTTTATTTTCTTTTTCGTTTAATCTCCATTCTATTGGAATATTTTCACAAGTATTGTTAAATTTCGTTTAAAATTAATGAGTCGTGTCTAAAGTATATAGTTTTTCTTTAAAGTTTATTTAAAATTCTAAATAAATACGATAATAATAAATATGAAAATTGTCCAATGTTTTTATTCATATTTATTTGTTTTTATATAACATTACGCTGCCAAAACCTCGTTTATCAATAATTGTCATAACTCGGTTGATCATTTTTTGGCAAAGAATCAAAATGAAGTCCAGACACTCCTTGAATACATTCTGCAATAAACTCTGTTATTTCTGATAAATTCACTATTTAAAAATACTTATTTTGGTATCGAATAAAATGTAAATGTATACAATATGAATTACAAATTTAAAAAAGTTAATATCACGGTGAAAAATACTATTAATTTTCAAATGAAAATTAATTCACAATTATTATTTTAAAAGTGATTTTTCAAAAATTTGTTTTAATCAAAGTGATTTTCTTGAAATGAAATTACAACTATTTTCAATGTTTTGATGATAATTTTAAAAACTATCATAAAACTTTACAAAAATTTGTTTGTACAATTTTATTTGTGGATTTATGAAAATCATTTTTAAAAGTTTCAGATTTTTATTTAAATTTCCTTTTAAACAACGTTTGTATAATAAAAATAAATATCTAAGCATTTTTCTTATACTTCTACGTGAAAGTAACAGACATATAACAAAAATGCCTCTCAAAAACAAAACAAAAAAAAACTTTTCAATTGTATAAAGAAATGTGTTAAATAATAGAAAGGAAGAGTAAATCTAAAGATATTAAATAAATAGTGTTCGTTCCAAAAGTTGAGTTAAAAAAATTAAAATTAAATATTATTTTGAAGCGTATAAAAATTTAGTTTTTATATAAAGCCATATTATCACAATAACAAAATATTTTCTATTAACTGTTGCATGATTTTACTATTATCTTTATCTGGAAGCAATCTTAAAAGCCATCTTTGTGATTTACGAAACATTTTCACTATAATACTTCACTTCCTACACAGCAAAGAACTTTAAGATAAAAAAAAATTCATAAGCATAATTTGGGTAACTACAAAATTATTAAAGATTATAAGCATTTGTATATATATAGTAGGAACTCGATTTAACGAACTAATTGAGGGAAGGGATGCACGCTATTACCGAAAGTCCGTTAAATAGAATGCATTTTAATAACAGTATTGATAACGAATTTACAGCGAATTATTATTATAATGTACATTGAGTAATTTATACTTGTTTATTCACTGACCTGCCTATTTAGTTTGCTCTAAAAATAAAAAGTTTCTACATTTTTCTTTTAAGACAGAAATTTTTCGTTCTTTATATCCGAGATCCGTTAAATCGAGGCCTTATTATACTGCATGATGGACTTAAGATCAACCATTCTTTTAGGACTTCAATCTTATTATTCTCAAAGATGAAAGGATTTTGAAGATATTTTCTGTTTTCTGAAGCAATCCAGTTTGATGCGACAAAGTCTTCAAAATAAACCAAAAAACTGACTATTATTCTAGAAATAGTAGGGTTAAGGGCGTAGCTTACTGATCATTACAAAGCTAAGTTGGGATTGCCCAAATCATGGTCTATAGAAGACATGCCCATATATATATATATTATTCTTATACAACATGTTTATATATCTATGTTTTTCAACATACAGTATAACTATTCATTAACAACGGTTCCAAATGCTTTGCAATTCATGGAGTGAAAAATCTAAAATTTTGCGTTTAAATTAAGTATTTGAAATTTTTTTAAAATTGTGTATAAGTACAATCCGAAAATAATCTTAAAATTTAAATATAATTTTGCTAAATTATAAAAAAATGATAATAAATTAATAAACGTCTTTCCAAAATTACTGCTAAAGTATTTATACAAATTTATTTATGTCTTTTTGATCATACATGGTATTTATAGTACAAATTCTGTATTTACAACATAGTATAAAAACTGAAATTAATGATGATATCCTATCCGAATCGAATAAATATGTAGTCTATACGATAAATAGAAAAATGGCGAAAATCGAATAAATCAGAACATTCGACTCGCTCGATAATATTTGCGGTATACACAAATCTAGCTTCGCTCAGCTGCTACAGATGAGAAGTTATTACTTATCATTGAAGTAGTCCTATGTCCTATAAATACAGTCACTTCATATACCATTGCATAACTATAATCAGTTTTTATGATATTACCTATTTTACATGCTACATCAGCATCCTCTCAGAATTACTTGTTATAAATTTCTATCTTTGAAGTTAATACGCTTATGATTAAATGATTTATAAATACTTCAGTCGTAAAAATTTTAAATATATAAAATACTAAAAACAGAAATATAAGCTATGAATAATACACAGTTAAATTACATTACTTTTTTTACTTTCACTACATATATCGATCAAAAATGAAACTGCAGCATTGGATAAAATACATTAAAAAAGATCTTCTTAAAATTTAAAATAGTAATATATCATTAGAAACAGTGAAATGACTCTTCATACTAATATAATAATGCTTATATAATCTGTACACTCCATACTTTTAAACTCGTGGCATGCTTGTATAATTTTAAACGATCGTTTCTAACTTCTGTATATTTAAAACATGAATTTATTATATGGAGGTGCAAATATAATAAAAATTTCTTAAGAATATCTTTTTCAAAATAGTTACTTTTAAATTTTAAAAAGTAATAAAATTGCTTCAAAATTTATTAGATACAACATTTTAAATAATCAGATAAAATTAAAGACGATTGAAATAACAATAATCATAAAGTATATACAGTATAACGAAATATAAGCGACTCGCAATCTAGGAAAGTAAATACAGTATAAATGCGTTTATTTCCGTTGAATTTTAATTTTTAAAATAATTATTATACTTATAGAATAATAATATATTTTAAAGAAATATTTTCTCATACAAAATCAACGCCAAAAGCTATGATTAACTAGAAGTTAATAAGAAAATACGAAAAATAAAATTATTTTAATCACTGGATATTTGTTTTGCTGAACTATATTCACATTACAATACGGTAACTGAATGGTCTTCAACCGATGTGTCGTAAACTCTTCATGGGGGATGCCACGAAATTTCAAAACAATTTTAAAAATGTTTTCCTACTTTTTAAATATTTGTCTACATTTCATATTTTAAAAAATGCAAATCTTCAAATACTTTTTGTTCATATTTTAAAAAATGCAAATCTTCAAATACTTTTTGTTTATAATAACAAAATTCACGAAGCATTGGCTCGTTGTGTGCCACCAAAAATTGAGTGTGTCACTATCTCAAAAAGATTGAGAACACTACCGGTTAATTTTTTTTTTGTAAATTTATTTTAGAACTATTATATTTTCAAAATCAAATTAATTACAGTAAGATCATGCTTAACACTGCCTCGATTAACGCTGATTCGATATAACGCGGTAAGATCGAAGCCTAACAAAAGTTCAAAATTTATGTTGATTCAACTTATCGCGGCATTTCATTATTTCCAAACACGAACCAATCAGCAAAAGATGGCAATTCATTGTAGCGCTGTATTTCCCTTAAATCTATGTTTGTTCGGTGCAATTTTGGAAAAAATATAACATCACGGATGCCATAGGAAATATCGACTTCGCTTGGCAAGAATTAACTGATAAATGCATGAACAAAGTGTGGAAGAAGTTATGGCTGAAGATATTCAAGAATTCTCAACGAGAAGAGCCTAATCAATACAACAGGACTAGGAGATATAGACGAGCAGGATATTCAGGAGTTACTGCAGGTTTCTGGTGAGAGCCTTACCAACGACGACCTTCAAGAACTAGCAGAACAAGGAATTCATGTAGAACTGGAAAATAAAGATTCTGAAAACGAAGAACCCAAAAAATTTCTCTACAGCTTTCTTTAGTAAAAAGATTGGTAACGATAACCGAAATCGTTGATCAAATTATACCGTGTTTCCCCGAAAATAAGACAGTGTCTTATATTAATTTTTGCTCTGAAAGATGCGCTAGGTCTTAGATAAGACATTTTAACAAGTCAAAGTATTTTACAGATTAAAAATACATTAAGCATTCATTTTAAACAGAAGAATATAATATATCTAACTGTTTTTTGGAATCATTTATCAAGGCTTAAATAATGACAATGTGTAGACATCTTAACAACATTACAGTTGTTATTATATCCAAGACATATTCAATATTTAAATCCTGTACTACGTATCGATGACGTTGTACTTATAGAAAAATAAGTATTTTTATATTCTATAGGAATTCTCTCTTTTATTTTAAGTTTTGTTAAACGAAGAAAATTATGGTATGCGATTCCATTCAACTATTCAATACATCTTAAATTGATTCTGCATCAGTCAATCAACACACTTGCATGCCTTAAAGTGTAATCTATTACAGAGCGTTAAATATTATATTTATTATCGGGAAGGAGAAGCAATTCCTCTTTGCATCTCTATTTAACTTCTATCCTTTACTCAACACTGATCAAGTCCACATCCTTTCGGTCGATGACGGGACTGATGCATTCTAGGAAAAGGGGAGAACCGACACCAATTTCAATTTCGCCGCAGTTAGCGTTTTATACGTGCTTTGCGCTTAAACCTTCCAGTGCTATTAACCCTGCCGAGACTTAAATGGGTTTAGTGTAAACGTGTTTCAAGTTTCTTAAATGTTTTTCGATTAGTATATCAAACATCGATGTATTCCGGCTGCATCCGGGTCTTTGTTCCGTCTGCGCTGCGTGACGTCATCTCCGCAATGAGAGGAAGTTGTGATAGTAACCGGGGCGCGTATAGGTGGTGCGTGTCATCAATTTGACAATTTACTGTCCTGGAATAATCGCGTGTGGGTCGTCACGTGGTGCGTCTAGTAATTAGACCAATTTTACTCATTCGATCAGGCTCGTTTAGAACATCGATACAACTATCTACTCCGTAACAATTAAATTTTGCCTCATAAACAATGCATGCACCACCCGTACTCGGTTATCCGTCTAGTTAAACGTTTCTAGATATACACTACATTAATTTTTCATTCATAATAATAATAATAACATAATCAAATTATTCTGAATTTATATGTGAATTTAAATCTTATATAAAATAGAAATATTTAAAAGTTCACAATCAAATATCGCTTGTCTTATTCTATAATTTAGTTTATTATAACTATTTCTATTAGGCTAATATTTCTGCAATTTAAACGTTACTAGTTTAAATTATGGGTAGTTAAATATAATTGTCAAATTGCATAAGCTTCAGTATTTTGATATAAAAATTCCCTGAGGAAGACTTTTTTTTATGATGTATCGATATACATCTTTATAAGAGAAAACACGAAAAATTGAATTTTTCTTTATCCTTTCTGCTCCCTATATTGTTCTTGAACTGAATGTAAGCTTATATAAAGCTTGGAAATTTCTAAATATTTTTACAAGAGCTATTTTTATCAAGAGCATTTTAAACTATGTCTGTAGAATATGTACTAAAAGTAATTAAGAACAAGTGAGTTTATGTAAATAATGATATCTAAGAATGAATTATATATAAACAGCTAAGTATAATTCTCTTGCGTGATGGATACGTATTAAAAATGAACATGAATAATTTTTTTTTTAATTTTCATTTTTGTTTAATGATTTTTACGATATATTTTTATCTGTGGCATGATCCTTTTGTTTTTATATAAAAAATACTTATAATATCTTACCATGGTGAATTTTTTGTCTCAAAATAATCAATAATGCATAAATGATAATCAAAATTGTTTAAGTTAACTCCAAAAATTATTTTCGATACCATCTTTCTAACATTACTTTCAAGGTATAACAAGAAACAATATCTACAGGAGCATTGTAAATAACGTTTTTAATTACCATTAAACAATTATAAAGTACATTTACAAAGTATATCCGTTTAAATGATAGAAATTAATTAAAGATAAGAAATATTCATTAGTTTCGTTTTATGGGATACTTTTATCAGAATTGTTACTTAGAGTATGAAAAAACTATACTCGACTGAATAATCATCTATTCCTCAACCAAAGAGAATTATTCGAAAAAGGTTCTAAGAAATTACCAGATATTGTTAATCGAGAAGGCTATGCACGTTCACCGGGTGACAGTTAGAATATTTATCTTCCATTTACACTGCACTAAATAGTAATACAACCGGGTTCTATCTACAGTAATTCGCATTCGCTACACGATTTCTACAGAAGCGCTTACGTCAGAACAGAATATTTGCATTTATAGAAGTAAAAACTATAAAATACACAAATTTTCATTACGTAATTAAAGTTCTAACTGAATATCTGACTTTTACTAAAGGAATAAAAAAAAACACGTTTACATTTAATAGATTAATTTTTTGTTTTAAATCATACAAATGCATAAAAAATTTGAACAATTTATAATGTAATACGACGGAAGTAATTAAATAAATTTAAAGTAATAAAATTACTAGAAAAGGATATATTTCGGTTTTTTTTTTCTTGTAAATATTTATATATTATTTTTATTTGTTTAGTATTCTTTAATTAATGAAATTTTTTATTGAATCCGTTGCTGTTCTTTGAAAGTAACAGATTGTCTAGAAATTGATAAATTGCATTAACAGATATGGAATTCGTATATGTAAAAAAATAGAAATATTCTAAAAATAATATTCAGAAATATATGCTATTTTTGTTTATTACTTTACAAGGATTTTAAACACATAACAAAGAAACGTATTGATAAAGTTTTTCTCTAACGACTTAATTTGTTTGCATTTGCGATAAAGAATTTTAACACCTAAACTCGACAGTTATACTTCTTGCAAAGAGGGTGAAACATTTAAATAGAGATAAGGCTCATTAAATATATCCTTTATCGAGTCATTTAATTAGTTATTTTCAAGTGATCCTAGTAAGACGGATGGAATTTGGTGAATTTTTCAATAGTTTATATACGTAGCATACATTAATTACATGAATAGGCAATTACAAATGCAAAGTCGCTATTAGATAACTGTCGGAGGACTTGTTAATTACAAGTAGTTGGGACATTAAACTATTATTTAGAGTTATATTTGGATTAATTTAAGCTTAGTTAGGATTATATGTAATAACGCTAAAGCTGACCGTATTTAATAAAGTTAATTATGTAACTTAAGTATCAATAACTGAATAGCTCAAAATAACATTTAAAAAATGATTTAAATAAATAATGAACAGTTAATGAGTCGATTTCAGTCATGTAGTGAGTATGATTAATATTTGAACGAACATATTTTATGAATGTAAATAATTTAGGATATAGAAAAAGTAAAAGATGAAATTCTGTATTCTCTACAAAAAATGACCTCTGTCGACTTAAGTACAGGAGTTTTTCTAAAGAAGTTTATTTACTTAAACGTCATGATACTGTTTTTTTTTTCTTTTGTCCTTAATCTATACAATTATTTGACTTTAAAATGTCGAAATTTCCCTTTCTGGTATCCAATTAGAATGGAATATTGTTAAATACATACAATATCAAATTGTAATAAACTATTATATTTTAATGTATGTTTATATTAAACGATTAAACATCAAAAGCATAATAATAAGCAGTCGGTAAACATATTTTGAGTTATCATTAATATTTTTCTATTATAGCAAATGTAAATGCAAATAAGAACATTTAAAGATGATGTATTCGTCCAAGTGATATATAGCTGAAGGTGAAAAATGAACATTTATCGAATCCGAATTTTCCAGTTTGTAGCCATTCTGAAAGGGCCTGGTACATTTTTGGCAAAGTGCCATCTATTCCAGTCCTACCAAACAACAAACAATATTTGGACAAATTTTTCTTCCTTTAGAAAAAAATAATAAAAATAAGTACTTAACTAATGAGAATACATATAAATGCTGTTATTTAGTTTATTTAAAATATTAATATTCTTATTGCGCTGTCTTTCTTGCATAAAAAACTTTCAAAATATAGAGTACAAAATAAATAAGAATTACTACAGTTTACATTGATAATACGAAGTAAATAATGGAACAATTTAGAAAATCGGAAAATTTATCATTTGGTTTTTGGTTATTTTTTCACGTTAAAAAAATTAACCAAATTTACTTTCTAAAACAGCATAAAAAAAGGAAATAATCAGTAGTTTTTAAAAGCCAAGAAAAAGTTCTTATGATCGTTTGTTAATTTTCTTTTATTATTTTTTTAAAACAAGACAAAGCTGTTATAACAAATCAATTTTATATAATACCGACTTGTAATAAAATAGAAAACATTTTTTAGGAAGCGATTCAATTCGATTATAACATTTCCCAGTTTCTACAAGCTAGTATTGGCTGGTACGCACCATCTCCTATTGCCGCCAGTGTAACATTTACCAACGAAAAATCGATACCTGTTCAACAGACAAGGATGGGAAACCTGTGTGCTAGATTATGTGACACTGCTGGGCATAGGTCACTCGTGTCGACTGCAGTATAACTAACTTATATCGCGAATTTGTCATACTTCTTAATAATTAACTTTATCATTAGAATAACAATATCCGATCCTTCTGCTTTAACGTTTTAGTTAAATTAAGCATTTCAGGATGTCATTTAAGAGGTTGCATGTTTCTATTGTATTACACATACGTAAAGAGTTAGAAGACGCTTTTACTATAATTGTACGCTAGCTTTCTCGTTATACGTTTGGCAGTTACATAGAATCATCTAAGTGAATGTTGAAGAATTACCGATCTTTACTATAACAAATTAAATTTTGTAACTATATAAAATATATTTTAGAAATAAAAGTAAGTTGATTGCCTCGTACAGTTATTTCAGTAATTAGAATTCGAATAATATTTTAAATTATTTTATTAGTTGCTTGCAACTTATACTAACATACATATCATTTATATTATGGTAAGCATAACTTTACTTTTGTTTATGGAATTCAAAATATTATTCTTCAACAAAAACATCGATTACTCTCTGTCTGTTATAAAAAAAATTATTATTTATCGATCGATAAAATCACTGGATATCATTCATTTTGTTTAAAATTCCTTTCAAGCATCTTCCAAACATCGGTAGCTCCGACTCCGTTGTTAGCTTTAAAGAAAATCTGGCAATTACCATGTGATCGATTAAGGAGTCATGTGATACAAATCGTCACTCTAGGAAGGTTATTTTCTAGTTTTTCAGTATTTTATAAATCTGATTATTATGCATAAAATTCAATACAATAAAAGCCATTTCTGACGATCGATCCTTGAGAGATTCAACAGATGTTACTTGTTAATCTGCTACTTGTATAATTTTTGAAAATTAGAATTTTATTATTTTAAGAATTATTAGTTTCGAGCAATAAAAAATATTTTTAAAAAATGTATTTTTTTTAATAAAAGATAATACAATCTACTCCGGATGGTAACTTGAAATACGATAATTGTTATAAGCCATTGCCTATTATGACACGTAAAGTGTACAGGAATATTATCTGTCTAACTAGATTGTTAAATTTATATTACTGCAAACTAATATTTATAATTAAAATTAGAAAATTTAATTCATGGCATGATTGCATTTACTTGTACAGCATTTTAAAAAAACGTACTGTTTCTATATGTAATTTACTTTTCACAAATTGCATTATACATATTTAGAAAATGAAAATAATTAGACAAAAATGTTTTTACTCTTCTTTTACCCTTTAACAATATTAGTTCACTTAGAAAATAACAAAAACGACATTTTGATAAGTGATATCTGCCATGACGTCATCCCACAATACGTCACAACCAGGAGAAAATATAAAATATGACTACTTTGACCATATATTGCACTATATGCAGGTTTTATGATGGTAATTAATTCAAAACAGAAATTACAACAGAATATTTAGTAGGCAACTCAATACAATACGAGTTAAAAGAAACCAAAATGAACTGATTCGTGCATCATATAATTTCTGAAATATAGAAAGCTTAATTTTCAAAAATTCACATAAAAAACTTTATATAAAAATATAGAAATATCTAAATATTTAGCTAAGATTTGTATATGAGTCTATAAACATGACTTAAATTATTTTAACAGTTATCGATTTACGAGAAATTTTCACTAATAACTTTAGCGAATATTTTAAAAATACAGCTGTACATCTGGCTTATATACGACATAATCGACGTGGGTTTATTTTTTCTATATGCCAGTATAACTCGTTTGTGTTTGTGATCCTTTATACTTTCTCAAGGGTTGGCGTGTAATCTAAATGAAGATTGAATGACGCATAGTGTATACGTTATATATAACACGCGAACATTTTCTCGCCTAGCAGCTAGAGACTGATAGTGCTACAAGTTAACTGTTGCAGCTATATGGCTATTAAGCAACAAGTTGACAGCAGATGGTGATATTCTCTTATGCACTTCATGCAGGAAAAAAAAAAACTGTAGCGCGGAAATATATAAAAAAAAATTACATTAAAAATAAATAAAGTAGTGTATAGAAACGCAATCTTATTTAATATATTTATTTAAATATTTTAAAATTATTTAAGCATTTATTTAATTAAATAAAAAAGATGTTTAACTATAAAAAAATTAAATACTGAATTTAGAGCATTTACAGAATATTAATGAAGAGAAATGTTAAAGGGAAAATTTTTTGTTTCTTCTTAAATTTTAATGTTTTAATAAAACTCTTTTGCCAAAAATTTTTTATTACAGATGTGGAACGAGTTATAAATAATAAAAATATAAATTAGAACATGGATCTAGTTCATCACAAATTCCTATTTCTTAATCCCGTTTTAATTACAGTATTCAACATTCTAGTTAGAACATGTTCAATTGTCAAATATCTTATTTCTTCTCTCTCTCTCTTTTTATAATTTAACAAACAATAAATATTCATACATAAATTAAAAGAATCACTGTTAAAACGATGTCCAATCTATTATGTAACTTGATTATATCATGATTTAATTACTAGTATATTCAATATATTTATATATTTAGGAGTAATTTCAGAATAAGTTCTCATTCATTCATCAATTGTAAATATTTTAATTAAAATGACAGTTAATAACAGGATGTATAAAGTATAAAATGAATATAAGTAACAGCATTTTCTCATATTTATAATTATTAATGTGGTTAAAAATGGTGTTCATAATGGTAAACAAATCTATTAAACCCAATTAAAAATGATTTAAAAGCTGAAACAAATTGCACACTTAACTAGATATTGCTTGGTAAGGTTTTTTTCCTCTTTGTAGAATTTAATTTTAACAACTAATATTTATATTTATGATGCATCGGCTCTTAAATAAGCTTAAACATGGGAGTTAAAAATTATCTTTAAGAAAATTTTATTACTTTTTAATATTTAACAACTTAAAATTATTATTTTTAATTAAATTTTTAAACAAAATAAATTATTTAATTATAGTATTATTTAAAATTCAAAATCTTTAAATATTTTTTTGAATTTTAATTATTGTATA